>NW_024340699.1:6236112-6261022 GCF_902729225.1 Pteropus medius
ATGAATATAGAAATATATAGAAATATATATTTATAAATATGTATATTTTATAAATATATATTTTATAAATATATATTTATATATATTTTATAAATATATATAAAATATATATATAAAATAAATATATATATTTATATATTTTTTATAAATATATATAAAATATATATTTATAATAAATATATATATTTATATATATTTTATAAATATATATAAAATATATATATATATATATTTTATGTTGGTCCAAATTCTAATAACTCTATGCCCAATGGCAACTATTTAGCTTAATCCCTTTACATTTTCTTTGTATTATTCTAGAAGTAGTTCGGTAGACTTGTCCCCACCATTTTTGATTTTCATGTCATTCTCAAAACTGCTTTGTATACATTGCATAAGTATTGGTTAGAATAACAGATTCTCATTTCTAGTCAAATTTCTTCAGGTCCAACCCCTGGTATCTAATATGTTAAAAACATAAATATTTGATTTCAAATTAACATTACACCTGGCTAAATCCTTAGGGCTAGATCAAGAGGCATATATAATTCATATGCTGGAGGCCTGTAATTCCAGTATGTTCAAGATGCATAGTACAAGACTGGAACATATTTATAGCAAGCTCCTTTGAGAATCGTGGGTAAAAGACCATATAGACATAGAACAATAGAGACTCACCTTCTTTTGAATTCTCTGTTTAAAAGATTTTGTAATGCTCAAGTTCTCATGTAGTTTCAACACATTTCTTCTATTAATAAAATATGTTTGCTTTCTCCTAGACAGCTACCAGTCATTGTTCAGTCAAGCCAGTGCAGTAGCTACAGAAAGAAAAAACATTTTGGCATGCTCTACCCCACTAGAATTCATTAATTACCAGAAATTTCAAATACAACTATGATTATGAAAGAAACAATTACAACTATTTGCCAGTGTCTTTAAGCCACACCATAGAAACTGATTCGTGGATACTCTGAAGTAGAAAATAGTTCAGAATTATGACATGTAAAACATTAGGTACCTTGCATTTCTTCCTAAGCCAAGTGATGAAAAACTACCCTTTTTCAATACCCCTCAATGTTAGAGTTTTTAGGTCTAGGAGGCCCTTCAAAATTTGCAGGTATAAATCTTTTCCATTAAAAAAAAAAAAAAAAGTGAGAGTTACGTTCTATTTTAGGGAAGTATTGCATTATTAAATAGGTTCATGAAACATCCTTTCCAAGGAGTTAAGGATTTCACTAATAACAATGAACATATCCCGAAACGGATTAGAGAACCTTCGAGGCAATTATAAATCACAATAATAGTTGCATTAAAAAATTAAAAGAACATTGTCTGGAAATGGCACACTCTACAGGAATGCCTTTCCACTCAATTTCCGAGAAGAGCATCTTCATTAGTTATGGCAGAGTTAAAGGACTATAAAGATTCAACAAATATGATGCTGCCTTATGCTGTTGTAAGATATGAATGACAGGGTCACCTAGGCCTTTATTTGGAAAGGAATTTCCGACACTGTTGGATTCAGGCTAAAATATATGATATCCGTTTTTCACTAGTTCTATCATCTTAGCTAACAGTTATTGGTTATTCAAGGGAAGTTGGCATTGGAAGATAAAGCAGACTCATAGCAACAAAAAGCATGACTAATAATTCAATGGCTACTGAAAAAAGGAAAGGGATATCAATAAAAAGAAAATTGAAATTGGATTGATTGCCAGACATTTTTAAATGTAAATTCAGCATTTAATCCCAGGTTTTATTAATGAAGGAGTAATGAAGAGAGAGTACTTTATATGGCTACTAAATCTGAAATGTTAGTATTCTTTCTCTTTTTTTGCCATATAAGTGAAATAAAACATAGAAGACAGTGTTAAGCTTAATATAACTAACTAAGCATCATTTTAGAAGTCATAGCTTAGTGCTATATAATACTTTATTCCATTAGTCATAGAATAACCATCAGCCCAATTGCCTTTTCATATGATACTTTGTATTTTTGAACTAATATTTCAAATGCATAGAAAAGGAACAACATATCTACCACCAAACTGTGAGTACATGACAATCAAAAACATCTCTGGATGGTTGAAATCAATAAACCATTTTATTTTTGAGTTCTGAAAACATGTCCATCTTTCAGAGCTCTCAAATTATAAATGTAATAAGACAGCATATCACTTTTCTCATGAGTTGATTTCAGATTTATAATAAATGAAAAATGGTCATCAGTTTTAAAATAGAGTAGAAAGGGTCAAATCCAGGCAATTAAAAAATAATTTATGAGACTTACTGTAAATTTATTTTATCAAACCTGGCTTAAATATGTACATGAAACAAAAGCTACTTAATTTACTTAACTTTTACCTTTTTTTTTTATAAACACCATATTAGGATATATTTTAACACATTAGTGAAGTGATGTCCAGAATAAAGGTTCTCATTTTTTTTTATTTTAAAAATAATTATCTATAGATGAAATATACTGAGGTTTATGATCACAATAGGTGACATTTCAGCAAAGGAACCGATTTCAGAAGAAAATGCAGGAGTATTTACTATTGTCTTAGTAAAATGTAAATCAAATTGATCTCAAGGACATTATTTTTATTGTCATCATAGAACATAAGAAGGGAGAGTATAAATCAACATCTTCATGGGATTTTATTAGTTTTGCCAGTCAACAAATACATGTGTGGTGCAAATGATGTGCCTAGAACTGAGCAGAGACTTAAGTGAGCAAGATTTTTGCTCTAAAGAGTGATGAGAAAGAGAAAGGCCCATTGTTCCAAAAAGAAAGAAATTCTGGACGTATCTATGTCTCCCTACTCACTGTGCTTTCATCAAAGAAGGAAGAGTAGCTAAACGTTAATGGATTAGTACATGAATGCCTGCAGGGAGGCAGGTGGTACAGAGAACAATGCTCAAAAATTAATCAGAAGTCAAGATAAATAGAAAACTGTAATGTGACCTTGAGGAAGATGGTGTGGGATGGCTTTAGGAGAACAAAGTATTTGGAGAAAGAGAATAACATAGGCAGCATGTTATCCAACCATCCAGCAAAATATCAATTCCTATTTCCCATTTGAGATTGGTCTAATTTGATATTAAATTGAATTTAAAACTCCATTGATATCTCAATATTTTACTCATTTATGATATATAGACAGACTAACCACATCGGTCTTTAAAAACACACTATATTGATTCTGATAGATTTTAAATTCTAGAGGACAGTTTTGGTGATAAGAAAATGATTTCTATCTTCTGTTCAAGTCAAGATACTGAATTTCAAATTAGGCATGGCAGGCCTCATATAGGGGACATACACTTCCTCCTGGAACTTGACTATGTATTCAAAGCTATCTGTGCAGACAAAAGGAACCGTATTTGTTTTTAAAAGAAAAAAAAAAAATAGAGAGCAAAAAGTATGTTGAAATAATCAAAGGCTATACAATAATATAAAGAAACTGGATAGATTTGTCAGCATGTCAATCAGAAATACATTACAATTGTGGTAAAGAAGTCAAGGTAAAAAGAATTTCTCTAGGGAAAAATGACATGCAAAATAAAAGCATTAGTGTGACATAGAGTTTACAGAAACTCTCTTTGTGGAGATTAAAGTTTATGCTTGTTGACAGTACAACAGGAACATGCCACCCAATGTAAAAATGATCATGTCATAACCACTTCTTACTTGATGGCTTGATTTTACATGCAGTGATAGACATTAGATAAAATTCGACATGCATTTCCATCAGCTGACATTAACCAGAGTATGTGCCACCATGCATGGATGCAATTACTTGAGACCAAAACATTTTCTGACATGAGGTATTTCATGCCATGGTACCACAAGGACCAGTCCTGTTGCTCATACATTAGAATGACTAGAAAAAATAAACAGAAATTGAATTATTTTTATTTTATTTGTAGATATCATTTATATCCAGATATGGAGCCTGTCATAGGCTTCCTGGATTCTCACAAAATAGAGAACTACTGGAAAAATTAGTAATTATGTTCATAATAGCAGAATTAGTAGGAATGATGGTTTTAAAATGAATTTATTTGGCACTTATTATGTGAAGAGTACTTTCTGTGTTTTACTTCCTTTGATTCTTGTAACATTTATGGTGTGGTGTTATGTTGATAATCTTTATTTCAAAGAAGGTAAAATGAAACTTAGAAAGAATAAATATACAAATGAATCAATACCTAGTGAAAAGCAGATAAGAAAAAGGATCTAGCTTCAGGGGTTGACTGGCTTAAAAGAAGACAGGTCCTAGCCATTGGGTACTAAAGATGTCACAGAGCCAGGTACGACTCAGGTAGTCTTTGTGACTTTGAGTCGTTTCTCTTGGGTAGGTGCAATGTTTGCAGAAAGGGATTAGAAACAATCTAATGGAAGTCTAAATTTTAATCATCAAAGTGATGCAAATTTATTTATTTTGTGTACTTTTCTTGGGCTCTAGTTTTCTAACCATGTGTATTAAGGTTAGTGGAACTATCTGACCAACCTTAATGGTAAACATTTTGCTATTCCATTCTTGTTTTATTTTGGGTGTTTACATCACCATGCTGTCAGAGCTTACATTTCCAATATACGCACGGCCATTGCAAAAATATATATAAACCATGGGTGCTTGAGTAGTGGTGTATTGGGAAAAGTTTAAGAACTAGCTCTCCAGAAAAAAAGTATGCATATGTATGCATACATAAATTTATTATATATTCGAAAATGTGTAGGACACAATTTATAAAAAATAATGAAATATACAATACTTTTTTTACTGTAAATTTCACAAGGCCAATTGATTCTTTAAGAGTGTTTTCCCAATTTTTGCCAAACTTTGTTATCTGTAGCTAATTGATTATTGCAATTGATTGATTAATGTAGTAGTAGTACTGACATGAATATTTGTTTGTATCCTTATCTATATTAATGAATAAGACAAAAAATACATAAGTTTGAATTTTACTCAGATTCATCAGTGATTTGAACAACTTCTTTGCCAAACTGAATACTAGTTTTCAAATACTAAAAAAAAAAAAAAAAAAAAAAAAATCCTTAAGTCATGGGCCTGAGGAATGAGATTTTGTTTTGAAATCAACCTGAGAGTGTGTTCTCACCTTCTGCTGTACCCTGTTTCAGTCTAAATTGCCTCAGGTACTATATGGGACTGAACCACAGATATAGATATCATCTGGCCCAATCTTCAGCTGAAATATGAAGAAGCAAAAGAACTGAGTTGGAGTCTGTTATCAACCTTAATTTAGAAATAAAAAAGGTTTAAAATTTTCTAATATGAGTTATCCACTGCCTAATTATGAATTTCCAAAGCATATTTTTTTCTAAACTGTGGATATGTAGTGAATCATAGTAGCATATATCTAAAAAATCCATATGTAAATATTTAGTTTTAGAAGTACTTTGTGTTGTAACTACCCTCTCCTCTGCCAATAAAATGCAACATTCTGTCTTGTTATATTGAGCTTGAAAAGTGAGTTGCTAAATGTTTAGTAACAGGAAGACATGTTTACTAATAGAATTACATTAACCATAAAAGCACATTAGATATTAAGGTCAGTTGAGTAAAAATTAAAGTTATTTATTATTAAATGAAAGATGCAAGATCTTTCTCTCACCTTTGTGTCCCTTTCCATACAACGGTGATTGAAGTTGATATTTGCTGACACTGTACATTTGTCTGGCAGAATTATGGTTTCCTGTTGACCAACCAGCTTCTGACTCCACAAGGTCAAGAGCACTGTTTCAAATTTTGCCAGTAAACATGGGGGATTCTGATCTATAGCTCATTCTCTTTCCAGGAAAGTCCTTTGGTATATTAAGTAATGAGACCCTTTCTCTTTTTTCTCTACTCCCGTGTTTGCCTAATAATATCATGAGTTCATTACCATCATCTCTCAGGTTGTTCTCTTGGCTTAGTTTAGACATTTATTGGAACAATCCCTCAGGTGCATAAACTTTGCCTATAACAGAGAGTCTGGACTGGCTTCATAATATGAGACCCCTGTCTTGTACTGCATATTGTGTATTGTTCTTCTTGTTTACTAGTATCTTTCCAAAGATATACAAATGGCCAAGAGATATATGAAAAGATGCTCGACATCATTAATTACTAGGACAGTGCAAACCAGATTTACATGAGACATCACCTTATACCTGTTAGTATGTCTACTATTTATATATATACACATACACACGCACACACACACACACACACACACACACACATGTTAAGTATTGACAGGATATGGAGACATGTACATCATGTACACTTGTAAACTCTTGATAGGAATGTAAAATTGTGCAATGCCTTCCTATGTGGAAGTTCATCAAAAAAATCAAAATATAACTACCATATCATCAAGCAAAATAAATTATTGAAATATATCCAAAAAAATGAAATCATGATCTGAAAGAGACATCTGCACTACCTTATTCATTGCAGCATTATTCACGATAGCCAAGAAATAGAAACAAATGAAGTATCTATCCACAGCTAAATGGAAAAGAAAATGTAGTATACATATAAAATATAATTACTCAGACTTAAAAAAGAAGGAAATCTGGGCACTTGCCACAACATGGATGAACTTGAAGGACATTACGCAATACAAAATAAGCCTGTCAGAGAAGGAGAAATACTGCATGACTACACTTATATGAGATATAATAATCAAAATCATAGAAGCAGAGAATGCAGTAGTGGTTTCTAGCAGCTACTAAAGGGTGGAAGAAATGGAGTTTTGTTGTTGAATAAGTATAAAGTTTTATTTATGCTAGATGAATAAGTTCCAGAGATCTGCTGTATGCCTTAGTGCCTATAGTTAGTGAAACAGTATTTTGCTCTTCAAAATTTATTGAGAAATTAGATTTCATGTTAAGTGTTCTTATTATTTAAAAAGGGACATAGGAAACTTTGGAAAGTGTTGGGTATGTCTACTATTTTGATTGTGGTGATGGTATCACAGGTGTTCACATATGTTCGAACTCATCAAATTGTACACATTAAGTATGCGCAGCTCTTTGTATATTATACCTTGATAAAGCTGTTAAAAAATAGTGGTTGCTTTGAGTGAGTAGAGGGGATTGTTTGAGAAGGCACATGAGGGACCTTACTGGGATGATAGAAATGCTTTACATTTCAGTTGGCATATAGGTTACTGAGTATATATATTTCTTAAAACTGATTGAGCTGTATTAAGATTTATGCATTTGCTGTGTAAATTATACCTAAATAAAAAGTAGTCAGGTGCTTTGGAGAAAATAATGACTTACTAGCAATTATTTTTTTATTCATAATAATTTGCCTTCCTCTAATTCTCTTAATTTTTACAAGACAATCCCATCTGCTGTATCATTTTATCCTTATTAAGAAAACATCAACATTAATCTCTGTATTTATGAAAGAATCTGTCTTTGAGGAGCCAAATGAATTATCTGTATCATATAGGTTTAGCAGTACTTGAGATCATGTTATGAGTTCTAGATCTGACTTGTACTTTAATCTAGACTTAATGTGCTAAAATGAATATACTTAGGTGCAAGTAAATTGTAGAAATGTACAGTAGTGTTCTTTCTGACTCAACTCACACCTCTTAGTTAAAATCTTGAGATCAAATGCTGCAGTGTCAAAAAATTAATTTATATTCCTTTCAAAGTATGTGCATTAATTTAATGACTGAAGAGGTTTTTTAAGTAAAAGTCTGCAAAAATCCCTGAGCTAAACTATTGAATGATTCCAGCAACAAAGTTCAGTGGATAGTGGTGACTAATCATATATTCCTTGCCTTTTGGGTAAAATATCATTCTTTTTAATTACTTGAATCAAAATATCATTTAGATACATTTTTTTATGTTTTTATTTTATTTGTTCATTTTGTTATAAATTCTAAATGGAGAATTATCCCTGAGTTGAAATGCAACTCCTTAGGAAATACAGGAGCTGTCTAAGGTATTAATTTTCAAATAAAAGTCTTAAATATATACTCTGATGCATAGCAGAGGAAGCTCTTAAATGTCAGTTTTTGCAATATAAAAAAATATAATACTCCTACATAAGGATGAGGGTTTATAAATGTAGTATTTTTTTTTTCAGACAAAAAGTTAACTTCAGAATGTTGATCAAAGATGCTAGGTTAAAAAAAATAAAAATATGCACTTACATTTCACTAGCTATGTGTTCTATATACCATAATTTAGTCCACATTTTAGAGTCATTTTCTAGTTGAGATGTGTTGACTCCAAACATTTTAAATGATTGTTTTCATTCTATGTTATTTTTTGAAACTAATGTGTTAAGTATTTTATGTGAGTTAGGGAGTCTGCTAAGAACATGTATTATCTCATTTTTTTTTTTTTTTACAAATGCCCCATGAGTTTAACACGGTTATCAACTCAATATTTCATGGAATAAAAAGTTACCACTTAAAGTAAGTTAAACAGATGGTGGACTGAAGGAACAGGATTTATACCTAAGCAGTTTGATCTCAGAGCCCTCACCCTGAAGTACTATTTTACACTGTCTCCTAGGCAGAAACCTTATACATAAATAGAAAAAAGTAGGAGGAATTCCCTGGGTAAATCTCCTTTCATCACTCTTTTTTTTTTTTTTTTTTTTTAAGGAAGAGGGTAAGTTACCAGTTACCATATTTCGCTCTGACTCTTAAAATACCACACACCTTAGTATTTTTCTGATCAGGCTTTGTTCCAGTGTAGGTCTGTAATAAAAGACACAAACTTACTGCTGATTAGGGTGTGGTAAGCAACTGGTAGGAGGAGCAAAGCAGGCCAGGGCACATGGATTAAGAGATGTTGCCATGGTGATGTGGTGATGCTCACACGTAGGGTGTCCTCCCTTGGACACTTCCGGTCATTTGAAGACAGGGAATGAACACCTGATTCAAAATGGATGAAGCAAAGGAAATCTTGGATTTCACATAATAATGCAGGATTATAAATTGATTTATTTTAATGATTCTTTCTCTTTCCCTCTGAAATTCCCCTGACTCTATCCTCCTTTTTGTAGGAATTTCTCTTCAAGGTGGTAGCAGCACTTCCAAGTTCATAATCATGACTAATAGTATCTAGAAGAAAGGAGAGGGACAATTCGGGGCATTTCTCAGAAGATTTAGAAGGAAGGAGC
This sequence comes from Pteropus medius, assembly GCF_902729225.1. Classification (NCBI taxonomy): domain Eukaryota; kingdom Metazoa; phylum Chordata; class Mammalia; order Chiroptera; family Pteropodidae; genus Pteropus; species Pteropus medius. Next base: position 6,245,280 of record NW_024340699.1, read on the forward strand.
TTTTCCAGAAGCCCCAGAAAATATTTTCTAATGTTTCATTAGTTCATATTTGATCACATATCCTTGAAGAAACATAATTTTGGCAAAAAAAAAAAAGGAAAATTGAGAAATTGAGAGTCATATTCTCTGGAGTCTTATAGGCTATGAGCAGTCATGTGTCTGAACCGACACAGTTTTGTCAGGACAGAGAGAGGAGAGAATGGATGCCAATCGGTAGTGTCCTCTCCACCCCTCCTTAGCTGCAGCCAGTTTTTAGAGTCACAGAGGTCAGACATTTTGGGTTTCTCTTCCGGAAAAACAGAAATTTAAATGATTATGAGACTGACTCCTATGTATAAAAACAGCTGCACAGCCAAAGAAACTATGTGTTTAGAATATACACAGCCTAAAGGCCACAGGAATATTTGCTCTAGGTTGTGATCTAAATTTGTGTTGAACATGAGGTTTTGGAGAACCAGAAAGCTATGGAGAGGAATCAAGTTTCATGTTTGATCCATAGGAAAGCCAAGTGAGGGCATCTCAGTAAAGCCGGAAATGGAGCTGATATCAATACCTGGGGGAAATAACTAAAAAGACTAGAAGCACTGATGTAACTTGGGGAAAACTGGCAACATCAACAATGATGGTTTTCTCCAGAATACTTTTATGTAGGCTACTTTTTCCCCCATAGAAAGCATCACTCTGAACTTAATATACAATCCATAAAAAGTTCTGTAGAGACAAATCAATTCTTATGTCATCGGTCATTATTCCAAGTCAGTTTAACAACCCATTGTTCCAATGACCCTATGATTACTAGTCTTACTATCCTCCTTCTATCATTTATTGAACTCCTACTGTCTGCCAGACAGTGTTCTAAGTTTATCTCATATTAACTCATAAATCTTGTGAGATGATTTTTCTCATTTGACAGATAACAGCATATTAGTTCAGAAAAGTCAAGTGATTATTTAAGGTCAGAAGCCTAGAAAGTAATAGGGCCAGAATTTAGTTTCAAATCTGATGGACTTCAGAATATGGATATTTTATCACAAAGCTATTTTTGACATCACTGCCTTATTCCTACAACAACAGTCATGCAGAAGATGAGCATGATACCACCATACTATTTGAAATGAACTAATATTATTAGCACAAGCACGAAGTTCAACTTCTGGGGAGAAAAACAGTATATCTTTTTAAATGTTTTACAGGTAAACACATCATTTTATTTTAACTTAGACACATACATCATGCATGCATATCTGCTTTGTATCTTACATGTTTTTTTCCCACACACCTTTTCGCCTTGTTTAATCCAGGGTTAACAGTTTAACGAAGTAGTTGAACAGATATTTGTTGAAGGTCCAGTACTCTCTAAGACTAAATTGTAATTTTCCAACCTTCATTTATATACTTCTGACATCACTACTTCATTTTGCCTAGAAATCTCAGATATTTTCCTATGTGCTTTTTTCCTTCCTACCTTCAAATTAAGATATAAATTGAAAATTAACTAAAAAGTGTCAAGAGTTTAGAACATTTTCTTAGTTCCAGGGGATTTGGGATTAATGCTGAAATGTAGATAGAATGTCTGGACTTAGTGTTTCTCTGTCTATTTGTTTGTTATGTTGCCTCCTATTCGGTGTTTGGTTAATATTTTAGCTAAAGGGTGTGAATTACTCTGCTTCCTTTTTCACTTTCTGTGTGTTTGGTATATATGTGGAGAGGGACTTCATATGCAGTGAATCCTCCTTGAAATTAGAACATACCTCCCTCTTCTCTACAACTTCCCAGCCCTCAGCACAGTGCCTCGCCCTTTATAGATTCTGAACAAACATTGGGATAGTTGGCTTTGTTGTATTTCAATATATGTGAGTTGATTATTAAAAATTGAAAATATCAACTGGGTGATATGATTCTTTACCACATATTTTCTGAAAAAAAAATCCAAAAATGTAGAAATTCTGTTTTCCTTCAGTGTTTTGGGGGGGTGAAATTGTGTGGTGGAAACTAAGAGTCATTTTTGATGTGGAAAAGCAAGCCTCACCCTGCAAGGAAGCCATCCAGAGAATCTGTAATGAGAACAAAATAAACCACCTCATCCTGGGCTCACAGTATCATGGCTCCTGATAACTTAGGATTCCTTTACAATCAAGTACAAATGAATCTGCATCTTTAAAAAATAAAACTCTTCTTTTATATGACACAGTTTATAGTTTATCAAAAAGCTGCATTAAGATATTTAATAAATCATGCTGCATACAACCCAGGGACAAGAAAACACAACTATCTGAAATAAAACACATTAGATACAAGAAAAACATAGATTCTTAGTATGATACTCAGGATCCATAGAAATTAATCAGAAAATATTTATTAATTGTCTATAGAGTTTTAAATAGTAAAGAATTAAACAAACAAACAAACATAAGAATCTTTTCTGGGTGAATATAAAAGGCCTGGCTGCTCAGAGATTAAATGCAAATCTTCATATTTGACCAATTTTAGTATTTTTATTATGATTTAGTAAGAAATTTATCAACACTCCCAACTACAAAAGCAAGTGTTTTTGTCTTAAGTCAAAAGATATTTCTTGTAGAAGAATATTGCACAATCAGCACAGGCAAATCCCGGTTAGGTCTCGTCAGCAGATGGCCACTGTAGTCATGCCATTTCCTATACCATCTTGATCAGACTCTGAAAGGCAAATTTAAATAGTATTTTAGAGACTGGAACTCTGATAGTAAGTGACAAGGCGATTCAGACTCATGACCTAATGACTCTAATTGTTTCATCGATTAGGTCACAGAGTTACCATAGAACAGGAAGGCTGTCATTCAAATGACCTCTTGGCCCATTACTTGGTCTAGATGAATCCAAGCATGTTTTACAATTGCTTTTCCAATGGCAAGCCAGGAGACAATGAAGAAGTCAGCAGTTAGATGGACTTCAGTCAATAATGAAAGAAAAGCCTGGCAGTGGTTGCTTCATTTAGAACACCGTGGGTATCACGAGAGGGCAGAAGGGCCAGAGATTGAAGGTTACTGGGGATAAGGGGAGGTAGCAGAACAATGCATTCCTGTTTTTATCTTTTGCTGAGAGAACATCTCTTCAGTCTCCCTTCAGACTGAGAAATAGAGCCACTTCTTTGATTTAGGAAGCATTTACCATGTCAGCTGCCAGACATCAGTGTGTGTGTGTGTGTGTGTGTGTGTGTGTGTGTGTGTGTGTGTGTGTACACACTAAGCATTTGAAGTGGACCTTGTGGGCTACTCCAAGAAACTTGCTGGAGATGAAAAAAAATCATTTTGACTTTAGAGTTAAACAGAACATACCCAGCTTATCTACCTACTAGTCTATGATTCAAGACAAGTCTCTGCTAAGAATATTAGTTTCCCATGGGTTAAACGAGATTAATAACATCTGTGTCTTAATTTTATTACCAGTTGCCACAGTACCTGGCACAGAATAGAAGCTCCGTGAATAATGATTTCCTTTCTTTTCTTCAAAAAACTTCTAATCATGCAATGCCCTGCCTACAGTTCTGCATCTCTATGGCCCTGTAGAGAGATGAATTACATCTATGGGTTTAGATCTCTCCAGACTCCAGAACTCAAACTGTTCCTTAAAAGATATAAGGAGCCAGAGGCAAAATTCATCAGCTCATTATCAGACCAATGATGCTACTGATTCTACTCTGCCTTTCTAAACAGTAGGTAGGTTCTTTCTTCAATCCTGTGATCAAGACACGGCCTTGTACCTTATCTGTCTTCTTTCTCCATTCTTAACTCTGTCTTGATTCTCTCCTCTAATGTTAATATTTTAACTAGTGAGTTGAACAGACATTTGTAAGGGTCCAGTATTCCTTAAGACTGAAATATAATCCCCCAGCTCTCGTTTATATATTTCCCTCATCTCTGCTCTTGTTACTCAGAAATATTGAACATCTTTCTAGCCGCCTCTTACCTACAGTTAGGAACCGTTCCACAGTCCCATGTCCCCTCCATATGTTCACTATCTCTAGGTGCTGCCCATCTCCAGCTTGATCCAACCTGAATTTAAACAAGAGCATTTTTTTTTAAATGCAAGCTATTGGAGAAGACAGATTATCTACGCATTACAAACATTTCAATACTAGACAATCCATGACAAGAACACATAGTCAAACTTCAGAATAATCTTTGACTCTCTCTCTCTCACTATGTACATCCTTATTCTTACTAAGCCATGCTGTTTCTACATAGGATTCTTTTAAATTCACTGCCCTCTTTCCATTTGATGTGCTACTTCATTTTTGGCTCTTTTCCACTCACACCTGGACTATCACAAAAACTACTCCCTCAGTTGTTCATTGACAATCACACCTCTTGATTTCCACTAGATTTATCTTTCTAAAATCTAGATATGATCACATTACCCTTCTGGTCATCTCTTGTAGAAAAAAAAAAGAAAAGAAAAAAAGAGTTTCTAAGCATGGAATTAAAGGTCCTTTAAAATATACCCTAATCAACCTTTTTTGGTCTCATTCCCTGCCTTTCCTACTTCGCATTATTTATTTTCCCTTAAATGCAACATATGGTGTCATTCTGCTGTGCCTTCTCCCTGCTCTGGTACTTAGGAAAAAAGACTCCTCTTTCTCTGCACCCCTGCCCTATTTTAATGGAACACATTTGGTTTCTTTGCTGGATTAAATTCTCAGTGGCTCCACATACCTAATAGGATAACATTTTATAGTCCTTAGCAGACAAGACTGTGAACAAGAACATGCTATACTTCCTACTCACAGAGCTCCATTGATCTTGCCCTGGCCTGACTAGCCCTGAGAGACTCTCCTCACTTGTACTAAAGCCGCAGCTTCAGCATGCCCATATATGCAACATTTCAGCCTCCATGCCTTTCTACACACTGAGTCACAGATGAACTTCATTCTGGTCATCTGGCAATTCTACCTCTTCTTCAAGTCTTAGTAAGACTTGTCTTTTCCTTGTGAAACCATTCTTCACCTACCCGAGCAGGTGTCTGACTCTCTGTTGCCCCCCACCTTTCATATGTCTAACGCTGCCATTATCTCCCTGTTAATCTTTTTTTTAGAGCATTTTTCCTATTAGACTGTGAACTTTTTAAGGGGAGACAGTCTATCTTATTTGTATGTGTTCTTGTAACATTTAGAACACACTTAGCTCAAAATAGATATCTAATGCATATAAAATAAATTTTAAAAATCTATCTATGAAATCGTCCTCATCTTTTTATACTTAATTAATTAGTCCTTTGCCCAAGTCTCATAGCATCTGAGTACCAATAATTTAGAGTCAGACTTCTGGGGTCAAATTACTGATCTTTTATTTACTAATAAATAACTTTCTAAATTGCTGATCCTCAGTTTCTTCATCTCTAAATAACAAATCTATGATTTAGGTTATTTGTTGAATAGGGTAATGCCGTGTAGTAATCAATTAGCAGGTCTTAGATATTGTATATTCTGCTCTTGGTAATTGTGTGAATAGTGGTTATTGTGTTATTAACTTATAAGTAACTCCATGCACCTTGCCCTGCAGGTCATGACTACATGAAGGCTGCTACCATTTATATTCACCTTTGTATTCACAGACCCTAGAACACTGCCTGTTAGCAGGCTATTCATATATATTAGAAAGGAATAGAAATAATGGCATAAAATATAAGAATAAAATTAATTCTAAGTATATTTATGTGCTGACCAGGGTAATGATTTGATTGTGCCCAACTATGATCAAGTAGATAGTCGACAATTAGTTGACTAACTTTAGAATTTTGGAAAATATCACTTACTTGAAACTGAGCTCTTGGATCGAAATGCAAAATTTATTGGTGTATAGCTTTGACTGCGACAGTGAATCAAAGAGAGTCTGCACAGCTCTGCCCCTCAGCTCAGAAGCACTCTTCTAAGCCCTAGGGATGATTTGCACATCTTTTAGTCAGAAGACCTATATCATCTGCCAAAACAAGATTTCCTAGGTTTACTTCTAAATATAGCTTTAGTTTGGGTAATTTGCTATAATCAATTTTGAAGAACATTTAAACTCAATTTAATGTTTATTTTCTTTGCCAATTCTTGGCGCCTGCATATATGATGACTCTCATTCAAACGAGAAGATTACACACCTTTTAAATATGTGCATGCAAGTGAAATCACTGTACATCACATAAGCACAAATTTAACTCTGGAAGATACATTGCTTTCACTGATGCATATATTCATTTGCTGAGGGTTTTTTTTTTTTTCTTAAGTGTGCATGTATTAAATATAACATTTAGATAGCTTCACTTTGAAAATTCCTTAATTTCCTAACAAAATAGTGCAATTATGAAAATTTCACTAATCATGTATTTACCATTGCCGGGACATTTTACAGGCAGCTTTGATATTTGTACTAGCTTTACGAGGGCCATATTTATTTATGAAATTGTTCACCAGTTGTGTGTTTACTGATATAGGACTGTAATTATTTTATGTTTGCCAATAGTCTGATAGTTAGGAAATTTGACAGAGGTAAATTTCTGCCAAAGAATAGAAATACCAGTTGTAAAGGGCTTCTTTTCTAAGCACCTGTCATTAGCAATGAGATGTTAGGACTGGGATTGCAAAGGTGAGGCTGGGGCACCTAATTTAGAATGGGCAAGGGTAGGAAGCCCTAAGAAGGGTCCCAGAAATGGATGGCCTACGTGGAACTGGCAGATGGTAGAAGCAAGTCAGTCTCTGAAGCTCAGGTTTAAGGAATGAGGTAGGTAGAAGTCACATTCATTTATACTGGAATCAAAACAGTGCTTCTAAAACAAACAAGGGTGAAAGACGGAGGGCAGGATCTGGCTGACAGATATGTTTAGGTGGTGGGCTTATATTTTTGTCTTAAATAGGAATTAAGAATTAAATTATCAACCAATGCTTAAGAATTAGGAGCAATACCACAAAATGCCCATCTCTGGATTCTCTTCACGAATTACAAGTTCTTCAAGATCCCATGTGGGCGTTTCTTACCTCTTCCGATGTATGTATATTCGTTTGTCCCCTTTTACACCTGTGAATGTGGTGTAATTATTAACAGCACTCTTTTTCATTTTCAAAGTGTTCTGGCTTGAAAGACAAATTTGTCATTCTCCTCTAAGGGGAGTGACACACTCTCGCATGCCCCACAGTCTCTCTCTCTCTCTCTCTCTCTCTCTCTCTCTCTCTCTCTCTCTCTCTCTCACTCTCCCTCACCTTTAACTCCAGCCCACTTGAAATATTAGCATTAAATGCCTTGTTTCTGGAAGTGTTCGAGTTTATGATTCCTATTCTCTGCCAACAATTAGGAGTCATAAATTGGAAAGTTATTGAAAGGTACAACCATTTTGATGACCAAAATCTTGTGTTTCAAGAGGAGCAGGTTTAACCCCAGAATCGAAAGAGCAGAGAGCAGACAGATTTTACTCCACTATCCTGTAGTTCCCAAGTGTCAAATGGGGGAAATCAGGAGCCCACAAGCCACATCTTCCTGCATGCCTTTGTGATTAGACTTATATTTTATATTTTAATTTATTAAAATGGGGGATACTTTACATTTAAAAACTGATTTCTAGCTTACTTTGAAAAAATTGAAGATCTGGCAATTCTGGGCCCAGATTCTCAAAATGGCAACTGAGGACAGGGCTCCCTATAGCCTGTCCCCCTTTTGATGGGATGCATGTTCTCTCAATCACTGCATTGTGAAAACAGTGATTCATTCATTATACCTGCCGGGTCGCGGTAGGTCTCAGTTTTTGTCTTCCAAGTAGAGGCAGGTGTCAATGCTTCCGTATCACACTCAGACTCACAAGAATTGTTTGAATCCTGATTGCGATGGAGGATGGGGTTGGAGGTAAACAAGGAGATTCTGGAAGGTCCACCCTTGCTTGCCACGATGGACACTCTCCTACTTTTGTTAGATGAGACATTGATTATTCAGAGGGAGTCATGCTGATAAAATTACCTTAAAATAGCTACTGCTTTTCTCTATTTTACCTAACATGCTGAATTATATATACATATGTACAACCACAAGATATGCACACACACACGTATACATGCATATATTTTATGCACGTGTGTGTGTGTGTGTGTGTGTGTGTGTGTGTGTGTGTGTATGTGTGATTTTATATAAAGCAAGAGTTGAACCTGTTTTGGCACGTAGAGAAAGTTCTAAAAACTGACACCACATCTCCTGAGACAGATACATCAGAAAACTAGAAACCTTTTGTCTTTCTGTAGGAATTTTGGCACTGCATCCAAGAGATCCCTTTGTAAACATCCTCCAAGATGACTTAGTAATGCCAGATGAGATTTGAATACTCTTAGCAGTACCACATGAGAGAAGGTGGCAATTTGCCTCTCCTTTCTGCTGCAGAGATAAAGAACTTAAATCAATCCACTGAAGCGTATGAGGAAGGGAAAATGTAGTTTCACAAGTAAAACAATCAGATTATTATACTGTCTTATACTACTACAACATAGAAAACAAATTTCTGTTTGTTTTCAAACTGAAATATTGCAAAAGTGAAATTCTCCCAATCCTTCCCTCCCCACTCTCTCCACACACAAACACACATAAAAATGATTGATCGTCCATGAAATTTCCATTGCAATTACTATACGAATTCACTTTCCAAAAGAATTTTAAAAGCAAATGGACCCAGACCATTGTCAGATGCTTGAATCTGACTCATAGCTATGTTTCATATTTAAGGGGCCCAAGACTCAAAGACTTCTTCTTTGCATTTATAGTGAGCTTGAATTCCAACTGAGTTAAAATAGAATTTTTCTTGGAATCTTGTAATATATATTCTGAATGGGAAATATAGAATATGTCATTATTCAGAACAATTTACTCCCAGATGATGGATCAAAGGAATCGCTGCCACATAATAGCTCTTTCTCCGCAAAATGGGCAACATTTGGAATACGGTTGACAAGAAGGTCTGAAGTGACATTTGTGCCTTGCCAAGGCCACCATCATCATGTGGTGTTCCTTTCTCATTTTCTTACGGCGGTCATGGCGACTAAGCACAAAGAATAAATGACTTGAGAGAAATGAAAAAATATGTCGTTACAGTACCAGAGCTGGCACAGGATGCATAAGACAAATAATGTATTCGTTCTGTTGGTGCAATGGAAGGCTCGGGATGTCATCACGAGATTAGCCAGTTTAAGACAACAAGACCAAAGCCAAAATGGCTGAGAAATACACCGAGGAAAAGCAGATAACTTTCAGTCCCCATTGTGCATGAAGAAGAACTTTTGGATCAGCCATCAACTAGAACCAAGGGTCCAAATCCCAGGTGGGTTGATGCAGCATCTTCCTTCTGACAACTTAGATAAATTGAGTTTGGCATGGTCTATGGGCCTTTTGGGAAAGACCTTAAAACCCCATCTGTTCGATTTATTGTAAAGATCTCACTGCAGTGTTTAAAAAATAGGCATTTATTCTGAGGCATATCTAGGGTACCAAGTGAGAACTCAAGGCTGATAGTCATACCCCTAGCAATACTCACTTTATAGCAATGACTGATGTTATTGACCATCACTACCACCACTACCACTGTTCAAGCGTGCTTTAAATTTTTTTTTAAAAAAAAGGGGGATTAAAAACAAGCAGATAGGAAAATAAGAGAATAAACCCTCTTAGATATGATATGGCCAGAAATAAAATGAAACAGAACTATTCATATTGCTTTCATGCCTCATTTTATTATCTTCATAAAGTTCATCTTGTTAACCAGGCTGCACTTAAGGGGAGAAGAAAAGGAAAGGCAACTTTAGAAGACCAAGTATGCCCACTGCTTTTGTGGTTTTCATCATCCCCTCGCTTCCTCTGCTGAAGCAGATAGTAGTGAATACATGTTTTAAACCCAACGGAGCTTCTGGTACACTTGCACTAATAGGACAGCTAATAACGGCTACGGCTTTTCATGACATCTCTTTGGTACGCTTCCGCATGACCTTGTCAAAGTTAAAAGCTCATAAAATTCCTATTTACTTTTTATGGCATTACGATTCTGCATAACAGTGCTTAAAACAAAAACACAGTATAATTATACTGTCAATCAAGCACCTAAGAAAGGCATTTTTCACCAGCCTCATACCTAGCAAACTGTAAATAATTTATAAAACCAGAAGTCATGACTAAGTGGCAGTGTTCAGGGGCTAGTTAAGCACTTGTCATAGCTCCATGGTTTAAGAGAGCTGGGCACAAAACTGCTTGTTTGCTTTTATCCTGTGAGTGTAAAAAATTGTTGTTTGTGCTTGTGTTTCCATGCGGGCTCTAATAAAAATATCAAATTGTCAATAGAAATTTGAACAGGTGTACAGTGAGAGTAATAATGATGTTTTATTCATATGCATTTCCAGCCCATTTAACTTCATCCAACAAACAACAAAAAATATTTTCTTCATTACCTTCAATTAATGTAAATGTCAAATGTGTTGAATATATTATCACACTGATAATTTGTTGTGTTGATGATTTGTGGAATGTTTTAGATTAAAGTAACAATTTTTCTTACTTGACACACAATTGCATGTTGTTATCCGTCACCTCTGGATTATGTAAATAACAAATTTGTTCCCATTAGATCTAGCAGTAATTCTGATAAATAAGATTTTCAAAGTGTCAATGATTTCTGAGATTTCCAGCTTGTTCATTATTTTCAGTTATTTTATTAATTGTTAACTAGAATTTATCAGCTCTGGAAAAAATTGATATCTTCTTTATGCTAATGACCAGAAAACCTTTTGCAAACCTTTTGTATTTATAAGGCAGTAGCAGAATAAAATTCAGATAATTAAATTTCAGCTTCCACATTCCCCTTTGTGCTTTAAATTCTGTTTGCAAGCTAGAGTTCAGTATTTGTCTTTCACAGTGCTCTCATAATAATCAGGATATATATTTTGAACCATTTCTGTAATAGGTCTTGAGTTAGGTTTCCTTTAACTCCTCTGTCCATTATTTAATTTTCTTATTAAGTACATTTAGAATAAAAAAACCTGTGGTCAGTTTTCAAGGCAAGATTTAATGATATATTTAATAGATTTCTTAATAGGATAATGGAGAAATATTTTTAATTTATGTATCAATATCTTTTATGTTCACATTTAAAGTTAAAGTTAAGTAGGAAATTTAGGCTATTCATTATTCAGGAGAAAAATCTGGTGTGTGTATATGTGTGTGCTTTGTTTTTGTTTGTTTTGTTTTTTTACTATCCTTCCATTATCTGATTATTTCAATTAACCTTTCTTTGTTATACAAGGAATAAAAAAGGGTCTAATGGCTCTGAATATATAGGAGCGTAGCAGTAAATCTTAGTTTGACCATTTTTTAACCGCACTGAGAAGCAATTTGATCTCTCTATGCCTTGGTTCTCTAGTCTGTGAAATGAGGATAATGTTACTTATAATACAAGTTTCATGAAAATACTGAATATTTGTAATATGAATATTTGTAATACACCTACCTCATTGTATTCATCATGGCAGATAGCAAACGATTTATTCTTATAGGTCTTTTTTTATGTTATTTTTCATGTATAAATATCATCTAAACAAGAAAACTTGCATGCTATAGAAATATAATTTTAAAAATTCTTTTAAATTATTGTACTGGTAGCCGGTATGGATTGCAACCTAACTCTTCAGATGGGTAGCAGATAATCTTATTTATTTTTTGAGAGTCTAGCTTAATTTCTAATAGAAACATTTAAACTCTGTTCGCTCTTAATTTCCCTTTACCTTTCCCACATACTAGGTATAAGTACCGGCGGGTTTATGTAGACCTGCGGGATGACAGGAGTTTGTGTGATGGTGGTGAAATTTTCAGTGTTATGAACAAGGACTTCTCACTGCAAGTATAGTCATCTGTCTGTCATTCATCCAGTTCAAACATCCATTGTCCATGCTGAATCAGTTTTCTGTTCCATCTTTGATGATTATTCTGATTCAGGACTTTCGTAGCTATATTAATGTTGTTCTTTTATTACATTAGCCCAAGGGAAGTCAGTGAGGCTCTTTCTGGCCCCCTTTACCTCAGCCTTCTGTACTGCCTTATTATTTCCGGCATTGTGTCAACTGTCCTCAGGTTCTACTCAGTAAGTAAAGCACAGGTGTCCTCTACAAGCAGATCCCACAAATTTCTCAAAGATATTCCTCTCACTTTGAGGCTTGGTCCATGGAGCAGGGAAAAGAGCTCTTTCCCAGGGGCCCATATCCTTTTATTCTAAGCATCTTCTATTTCTCTCCTTTTCCTCCCGTCTCTCAAACTGTAGGTCACAGTTTCATATCCAATAGCGTCTTGAATGTGTAGCTCATGCCCTGTATTTCATTTCAGTCTTAAGGTCTAGGCCTTTGAAAAGCAAAAGCCAAAATTTGCCTCTTAGCTTTCTTCTCATCTGCTGAAGTAGAATGTGGCCTTCTGAGACTGTTCTGTCAGTTGAAGCAATGATGTAAAATTCCTAGCTGATGACATGGGGGAGTAGCCACATGATATAAAGGAATATAAGGTAAAACACACACACACACACACACACACACACACACACACACACACACATACATGCAAATATGTTATATATATACTATATATTTATATTGCTATATAAAGTTTCAAATGTATTCCTGCAATGAGAAAGAGTAAAGGAGAATTACAAGAGTGAATAATGAAATGATAACATTTATTTTGGGAGAGCCATTTATTCTACCATCCATTCCTCACTGTACCTTCCTTCAGCCTGAAGACCACAGGGTAGTAACCACATTGAGGTCAAGACTGAGAGTTGTAAGAATTGGGGAAGCAAAGAGATCAAGAGGAAGAAGAAAAAGGAACAGGCTGGGCAAATAAAAGATAAGGAATTGAAAGAGGAATCTCTATGCAGCATGCAGAAAGGAGCCCACTAAGGAAGCCTACGCTGGTTTTCTAGCCCAGGGCATCCTGAGGATGTGGCATTGCACATCACAGCATCACAGGGACAGATGGCGATAGGCATCACTCGTTTTCCATTAATACCGCATAATTTGAAGAAAAAATTTCTAAAAATGTAGGATAGCATCTATGCTCCAGAAAAATAAAAATAAACATACTTAGAATCATCCCAAGGCATATTTTCCATAGCCCCTTCCTCTTTAAAACATTGTGCCCATTGAGCTTAGGTTCAAGAGAAAGGCTATAAAAATGGCAAAACCCCACAGCTAAGCTGGCAGAAAATCCTTGCAGTGAGAACAGTGGCTTCCACGACTGAGAACAGCATCAGGGTTTCAGTCTAAATTCTTTTTGTCATCAGTGTGACTTGTAGAAGCTGGGTCACATTTTGTGTGTCACTGACTTAGTCAATCAGGGAAGCATTCTAAACTTAGAACCTTTATGAACAACATTCTCAAGGCAGTGTTCTTCCAAAGGATTCTAGAAACGGAGGCCAGAACCGTAACTCCTAGTACGCAGTGTAACACTTACGAGAACATTAGATAATGAGATTTGTTTCTGGTCCATATCCTGAGATAGGTGATAAACTGAAAAACTCGACCACATGTTTACAACTACAAAAACAAACAAACAAACAAACAAACTGCACACACACATATTTGCATATATACACACATACAACTACTCAAACTTAATGAGGAGCACACAATGTAGACTTAATTAATATTTTGTGCTCCTTAAAATAGCACCTTAATAGTACTTAATAATATTTTCTTTTTTTGCATTGCACACAGTTACCTTGCCACTTATTAATCCAGTCCAACATATGGATGCATCTGAGTAAATGAATGGGCTGCCATATATCATGTCTGTCTTCTGTATTCAGAAAATCTTTTTACTTACATGAATCTGCTTAACAAAGTACTCTCAAAATAGTCAGAGAGCCTGGAGAAATGAGTAATTCTTCGTCATCCTGCAATGGAAGTGGTGTGAGTAATCAGTATAGGTTCAAAACAACAACCAAGAGCAATTTGCCATTGTAAATAAATAGAATAAAGAGTATTCATTAAATGAACAAGTAACAAATGGCTTCTAGTTATTGCCCAGGTTTGGAGAGAACCTCAAGGTTTATTGACTATTACTTTAAGTTTTTTTTATTATAACCAATCAAATGGAAATATGCAAATGCTCAAGCTTTCCTATCAATGAGATAGTCCACAGTGGAGATTTAATATTATATAGCATTAGAGAAGTAAGGTGCAGTTAGAAGACACTCTGTGGTGATAAATACTAGGTTCAAAGCTTTAAGCCAGCACTGCAATAGGCTCTTGAGACCCACTGTGATCAGCAGGCCCTGGTGACTCCTCCTGGATGGTCATCTTACCAGAAACATTTTAGAACAAATCAGGAACTTCATTTTATTTCACTTTCTTCCATATTTAAAATAACCTCAGAGGCTTGGAATAAGAAAAAAAAAATGGCCTTTAGAAACTAGAACTAGGTCACAACTTATTTATTAGGTCTGGGTTTATATGTTCTCTGAGTTTTTAATGAACTGTATTGTAGTCAAAGTTTCTACTAAAGAAAATCAGATTAATTACGAAATTTGTCAATATGACCACTGAAATAAAATATATTTAAAGCTTATCAGAAATTGGATCTAATAAGGAATATGATAATAATGACCATGGCCAGTTCTCTGAAAACTAAATTTATTCATGGAGAGATTTGGAAATTATTATTTTTTCTGGCTAGTGTATCATGCTAAATATTTTAAGTAAATAAATCACGTGCAATTCTGAGAAGTCAACCGTGCACTAAAGAAGTTCTGCAGCTTTTTAATAGCATAGTACTTTGCTTAATGAAGATGGAAATGCTTAATTGCCTATTGATCATTAAAAATTTGATATCCCTCAATCTATACATCAATACAAAGATATTAACCACATAGTCTGTGCTTAGCACTCTGCTAAAGCTTGTGGTGAGACCCACATAAAATAAATAAAATACTTCTTTTGAGTGAGTCACAATTTTATCTATTCATTTATTCAGCAGTTAACAATTGTATACCTGCAATGTTTCTGAAATTATTCTGGGAGTGAAAGCAAACACAATGAACAAGAAAGACAATGCTAATGGTCAGCATAGTAAAGATACAGATAATTAGCTGGTGGTATAAAGAAGTTATACAACCAAAAGCAAAAACTAACAATCTTCTTTAAAAATGTACAGAGGAACTGAACAGACAATTTTTTTTTTTTTTCCCCAAAGAAGACACAATTGACCAACAGGTATATGAAAAGGTATTCAACATCACTAATAATCAGGAAAATGTAAATTAAACCACGATGAGATATCATCTGCTAGATTAGCTATCATCAAAAAGACAAGAGACAAGGGAGGATGTAGTGAAAAGTGAATACTTGTGTACTTCTGGTACGAATGTTAATTGGTACAGCCACTATGGAAAACAATAAGGGCACAAACATTTGGCTAGAAGATTAATTCAGTTCTGAGAACCTAATGTAAAACATGGTGACTATAGTTGATAACATTGTATTGTATAATTTAAATTTGTTAAGAGAGTAGAACTTAAATGTTCTCTTACACATGAATAAATATGTGGCGTAATGGATGTGTTAATTAACTAGATGGGGGGACTCCTTTTACAATATATGCATATATCAAATTGCCATGATATATACTTTCAATATCTTACAATTTTGTATGTCAATTTTATCTTCATATAAAGAAAGGAAGGGAGGAGGGAAAGAAGAAACATGGAAGGAAGGAAGGAAG
>NW_024340699.1:6261042-6475003 GCF_902729225.1 Pteropus medius
GAAGGAAGGAAGGAAGGAAGGAAGGAAGGAAGGAAGGAAAAAAGGAGAGAGGGAGAAAGGGAAGAAAGGGAGAAAGGGAAGAAAGAGAGGGAGGGAGAAAGAAAGGAATGAGTGAACATAGGTAGGTCAGAGTTGTCACTGGTGAAATAAGAAGCCCAGAAGAGAAATAAAAACCCTAGATGAGGAGTGAAGTGATAGACTCCTGAAGGAAGTAACATTCAAACTGAGCCCTAAACCAGGAGTAGGAGTGAGCTAGATACAGCTGGGAAGAGAGGAGCTCCATACAATGGGAAGAGCTTATGTAAAGTCTTGAGGGTGGAGCTGATGCTTTCAGTTTAAAGAAATCAAAAGCCAGATGAAATGGCTGGAATGCATGAGTTCAGTAAAGGGAGACATGAGGCTGGAGAATAGAATAGATTATAGACTGTGAAGGGCCTTGAGTTTAGACTTGATCTTGAAGGTGGTAGAAAGTAACTGAGTGACTTCTCATTTATTAGATTCGCTTTCTAAAAAGATCACTGTGATTATCATATAGAGGATGGATTTAAGGGATGAAAGACTGAAGGGATGGAAGCACTGATAAAACAGGGAGGGTTTTTTTATTTTGTTTTGTTTTGTTTTGTTTTGTTTTGTCATATACTTAGATGATTGTGGCCTGAACTAGGACAATAGCAGAAAAATAAAGGAAGGAGAACAGATTTGAGAAACAATTAAGTAGTCAAACACAGAGGAGAAGGCAATTGATAGAATGTGGACAATGAAGAAGGGCAGAGGGACGGCTCTCTTAGCGATGGCTGGGGCAACTAGGGGCCACATGGCGCCAGTCCCTGGGCTCAGCTCCACTGGGGAATGGGGGCTGGTGGAGGGTTCGGTCAGAACCAGAAACCAAACCTACAAGGCTGTCCCCTTAGGGATTCCAGTGTGCCTCACTCGCCTGATTTTCTTCTTAGCATTTCTCATAACTCCTAGTCAGTCTCTGTGTGGTTGTCTTCTCATCTCTCTGACCTCTCCTCTACATTTTGGAGAGCTTCAGGATCAATTCCTGTATCCCTGTTTTTTTCTGTCTATACTCACTACCAAGGTAATTCACCTATTTTGGGGGCTTTAATACCACCTATAAGCTGATCATTCCCCATATCATTCTTTCAACCAAACTTCTACACTGAACTCCAGATATACATATCTGGTTGCCGACTGGCATGTCTGATGGGTATCTCAGATAGTTATCTGAGCTTTATCCAAAGCTGGGATGAACTTATTTCATCCCCACCTGCTGCTTTTATCCCATCAAGCAGTTTCCCCTATGTTCTATGCCCTGTTTGTCTTTCTACTTTGTCCCTCGCCCTCTGTAACCAAGGGATCTCAGCGTTGAGGCAGTAAAGAGACCAGGTGGTGGTTTCACAGTAATCCTGAAGAAGGATGTTGGTGGCTGAATGATGATGAGTAGTAATTTGTGGTTGGACTATGGACATAGTTTGAACTTATTAAATACATTTCTGTTTCAAAGTCTTTGCATGGTTCCTTTTATTTAATGTTTTCCCTATAGATTCTCCCAGGATCAATGTCTTCACCTTCTCAGAAATTCCTCTCCGGGTCTCCTTATCTAAACATTTCACCTTATACAAACATTTTACAGTCCCTTTCATTATTTTACTTTTTGTCTCTTATCGTTAGTCACTCTTTTACATTCTATGCATTTCACCTACCTATGATGTATCGGTTTTCCACCCACCGAAGTGTAATCTCAGTGAGACAAGCATTTCTTGTCCTTCCTTGTTCCTGTCTCCATCCCAATGGCATGTGTAATAGCACCTGGCTCATTTTCAATACATATTTGTGGAATGAATCTGCGAATTAATTAACTCCAAAGCATTTGAGCGAAAGCATAGCATCTAGAAGTAATCACTATCACTGCCAGGCACTCATTTCCCAGGTGTTGCTGGACCATTTCGAGAAATGTACTAAGACATTTTCATAACAAGAAACTCTAGAGTGCTTCAACAAAATCTAGCAAACATTTAATAACATCTGTTGTGTTAAAAGAAAAAAATCTGAAATAGAAATAGATCCAAAATTAAGAAGAACCTTTCTAGAAAATATAATTACATATTTCCCAAATTACAAGAAAATGACTTATATTCTTTAGAAATGAAGTGTCAAAACTCTTGATCTCAAAGCAAAATAACTTAGACAAGAAATATTTTCAAACATCTATGCACTGATGCTATTATTTTACTTCCATAAGGCACTATTTCTCTCTAGCAATTTATTAGAGAGCGTGGAGACAAAAGTATGGCCCTTGATCTACGATATAGAGATATTTTGTATCCTAAGAGCTTTGCTTAATGAAGCAAAGATTTTACTATTCACAAATGTTAAGAACTTAGACTTGGTTAAAAAATATAAGTAAATAAAACCACTGACATGATACTTTATTGAAAAACATGTCAAGGAAGAATCAAGATTTTGATGTTCACTTCTTTTTTACTAGTTTCCTTTGCCTAAAATAAAAATCTAAAAAGAACAGAGTGTTAAAAAATGTTTTTTTATTCTAAAATCATAAAATATATGATTACGAAAAATAAATTGCAAATTAAGTTTGATGGGCTTAGAAAAATACATTTGAGCATTACTCAAGTAGGTTCTCTTTTCCATGTAGTGCATAGATAATGAGTTGTTTTCTGTTATACCCTATAATTTTACAAGGATTCTTAAATTATAAAATAGTCTGCTTAATCTCCCACACCTTCTTTTGCTTCTCTCTTTTCTGTTTATTCATTTTGAGCATGTGGCAACCAATATCATCATTTTGATTATTAACAGAACGAAAATTCTTCCAAAGCCTGTCAGCGTATAGAGCAATGCATTATGTAATGTTTTCTACTTTCTTTTTTTTCTCCACAAATCTATAAGTAGTATAACATTTCTTTTTGCCATCCCCTAAACTTGGCATTTTTAACTAGCCTGGGATTAGCTTTTCTGTGTTCATGAAACATTAAAACTTCACTGAACAAAACAGCTCCTTTGGATCTCTGCTAGAAAAATTTAATATCTTTATGCTCTTTTTATTAATGATTTTTTTTTCCATTTATAATTCTTTCCCTAAATTTCTTCCCAATGGCTCTTGCTGTTGGTTCTGCTTGTGTGACAATGTCTAGTAAAATCATTATTTGTACCCTGGAAGTTTTTTCACATCAATAAACTTTTTGGGTCACAATTAAATTACACTATATTTGGTTAATTAGTAAATAGTTTAGGTAATTAGTTTATATAATGCAAAATCATCAGAACTTGGTTTAGAGCTAAAATGGGACCTAGATGTATGTTTCACATTTTTCTTCAGGATATGGGAAATATTAAGATATCAAATATTTGAATGGAGACAGCAAAATAGTTCTTTAAATGCTTTGAATAAAACGAAAAAAGAATAGACAGGTAAACAAATAAACAAAATATGGTATATCCATACAATAAAAAAGAACAAAATGGTAATACATGATAAAAAAATGAATGACCCTCAAAAACATTTTGCTGAGTAAAAGGAGATGGACACAAAAGCTCACATATTATGTGAGTTCATCTATATGAAATCTCCAGGAAAGGCAAATCTGTAGATTGATGTTTGCCTGGGCTCGGTGTGGGTGTGGGATTAACTATAAACAGGCTCAAGGATTTTGTTGGGGTGATGAAAATTTTCTAAAATGAGATCCTGGTGATAGTTGCAAGACCCAGAAAGTTTACAAAGTCTTTGATTCGTATA
Source organism: Pteropus medius (assembly GCF_902729225.1). Lineage (NCBI taxonomy): Eukaryota > Metazoa > Chordata > Mammalia > Chiroptera > Pteropodidae > Pteropus > Pteropus medius. The sequence continues at coordinate 6,264,803 of NW_024340699.1, forward strand.
CTTAAAATGCATAATTTCATGCTATGTAAATTATGCCTCAATAAAATCATAAAAAGAAAAAAATAGATGCTTAGGTCTATGCACTAGTAAACACCCATGTGCTGTCTCTTATGGTCATCACTCTTTCCCATGACAATGGAATCTCAAAATATCAGTCAAAACTACCAATAAAAAAGATAAGGCCTTTAAAATATATGTAATCAGTAGGAAATAGTAGATGATTTATCCACCCTAAAGAAAGCAAAAAGACTAAAAAGGAATACTGACAATTCTCCCTGACCATTTAGTTTCAGAAACCTGTTATTCTGTTGCCTAAAAGCATAAATAATATCCTCATATGTTCAATGCCAACAAATAGTAGAAATATTCTCATTAATATTTTTCATGTTATTTTTCTAAAACCTGAGTTGAATAAATACGTATTAATACATTCAGAAACCAGAAGCTTGTAGTTACATTTCTTCTAAAATACCAAATGAATAAATAAATGTGTTTTGTATATTCAAATAAATAATACCAGTAAAATTTTCTTTCTGGTTTTAAATATCTTAGTGGAATTTGATGAAAATGAACTAGTTAGGGGAATTGTATTCAAGAATATGGACAAAGTCACATTAAGATTTGAGAAAATTTTTTTTCTGCAAATATGTTTCAGCACTTAGAATGGAACTATCTTTTTATAAAGCTATCTTTGTCTATCTTTATCCATTTGTAGTCCCTTTCTATACTCATTTTTAAGTATGTGTTTTATTCACGGGTTATCTTTATTTTTTCTGTTTACTTTTTTATTTTTCTGTAGAAATTTGAATATAAACATAGATAATAAGCAGTGAAATACTTAGAGTATTTCACTTTAATGGTAATTGTTCATTTGTAATAATAGCTATGGATCAAGTAAACTACCTTTTAACCAAGGAGATAGAACTCGTGACTTTGACCTCTTAGGTACTAGTCAGTAACCAACAGAGATCCTCATATCCGAAGTGCATCTTCTTAGTATCAACGACAAGCTTGCTCAATTTGGATGTATTTGGAAAAGCTCTCACTTTGGTATAATCTACTGGCCAAGAATCTCAGATTCTAAACAGCACAACTTTTTCTACTTTTAACATTCTGTTCAATGTTAAAAGTAGAAAAGTTCTAAAAATAGTTAATTTGCAAGTTTAGTGTGAATTGTTGGTCACTGATTTTCTTTGCGAGTTGGCACTCCCATTTCACTGAATATTTTAATATTGTCATTTTATCCTATGGAGAGTTGTGAGCCATGGTAATTGAAGTTGTATTCTTTGCAGAGACTTTAATTACAGATATTAGGAAGAATCAGGCTATCTATTTTGAAACCAAATATTCTGGAAGTTGTTTTTTGTTTCTTCTTTCCCTGTAGGCACTTGTATATCCTACATCAGTTTTAAACCATGGTAACAAAAAGCCTTTGGTGGAAATTATTACTAATAATTGTCATTGTCAAACCCAAGCAAATACTTTCTTGAATGATGAAAAGACAAAAAAATGGTGAGGTACCTTATAGTATTTAGTAAGTTAGAAGCAACTGGTATTATGTGAACTCGAAAAAATTATCTTTCTTTTCAGTAAGCAAAATTTTCTGTTTCTTATTTTAAAAAAAAATTGGTGTCTAGATAGCCGAGATGAATACAACATGGGGTACACATCACCTCAATATTATGCATTTTCGTAAGGAAGCGATTCTTTATTCTTTGTTTCTTGGCTAACTGGGTATATGGGGGGAAAACCTCTTGTGCAACTCTACATTGTATAAAAATGTTCACAGTGTAACATAAGAACATCTTTCTACTGGGAATCATACATCATGCTTATCATTTAATTTATTCTAGAATCAATGAAAGGGAGAGATTTATTCAAGGATGGGAACAGTCTTGGACAAAGTAAGACTAACCTGTTTGTAAAGATACACAAGTTATGCATTTCTACTGTTTCTGCTTTATCAATAGAAAACATTAAAAAATACATCAAAAGCATGTTAAACTGAAGTTAGCAAATAACATCAAAATCAGCTGGACATAATCTGGAATAAGAGTAGCTGCAATTTTAGGGGATTCTAATCAATAAAAATGAGCAAAAGAGATTGTTTTTAGAGCTGACCATTGGTAGAACATTAGTTATTCCTTGAGTATAGTCACGGGTATATACGTTGAATATAATGTGTAGTCAGAGGATAGGAGAAGGTTATTAATAAATCATGTGACAAATGGGCAGGAAGATTTCAGGGCAAGACACCCACCAAAACATCAGCAAAGAAGATCCAAGGCAGAGCTCATCCATCCCAAACATATTCACTATCATTTCATTTGCTTAGTTCTGAGAGTTTTTGTGTGGTAAATGCTGGGAAAGCAAGTTTTTCGTTTTGACCCTTTTTCTTCAATGATCCCCTGTTCTTCCCATCTAGCAATAGTTTTTGCTGGTCAGCTCTAGATGAGACTCTAATAACTGATTTGTTTGCTTTATAGCTAGGTTCCTATTTTTCTTTCTTCGCAATGTAGCTGTTCAAGAGCCATGAATTTTCAAAAATGGTATTTTAAAATAAGCACTTGTTACATGCGAAAGGCTTCTTACTCAGCAAGTTCAGCTGGCTTTTTGAAACATTCTGCAGCAAAGTTTGATATTTGCATATTTGCTATCTTGTGGTGATTATACTAAGCTAGGTGATTATACCTAAAGAATAATATCATCCTTGTGTCAAAAAAAAAAGCAGTTCTCACTCTTGATATACCAATTCTTAAGTTTTTGAAAGGTTAATGCCTCTACCAACACCTTCCCTTGGCTCAAAAGAATATAGGTGTGTGGAACCTAAGTGTGTATCACACAGTCAAAAGTCTTCTTTTCTCACATTTCATGCCACTATGTTCATACATACATATGTACATAAGTACATTCATGTGTGTAGAAATAACTACATGCATACATACATTTACACCAACACAAATATCATCACTGCTGATGGTGTTCATTTGGCACTCTCGATTTTCTCCATATATTTTACCTTGCTCTTTAAAATCGTGCTTATTGTGAAAACCAACCATTAAATTTAGAGTTTCTCATTCCAAACCCTTTTTACTTAAAATAGGATGTTTGTTTCTAAAATTTTCTACTTTTCATGACACTTCTGTTGACATTCTGTGCATTAATTTTTTTTACACACACAGTGCAGAGTGAAAAAGAATTTCAAATTAAAAAAATTTATATATACTCAAATCTAAAGGCTATTTTAAGAGCAACAACTAACCAAGTCTACTCACCTCACCACAATTTTGCCAATAAAACTTTATCATCATGAATATATAGCCATATGTGTGCTTTGATTGTTGATATTAACAGGTCTTATTCAAAATAAGAAAGATTGTAAAATTTAGAAAGAACACAGTTGTGACTCTATTAATCACAAATCAGACATTTCCTGTAGAAGTCAAAGTATTGTTATCTCTCAAATAAGATGTTACATATCCAGGTATGCAAACCTGTGGAGGAAGTCAAGGTAGGGAACTTCTTTCATCTCTCTCTGCTTTCTTTCCCACAGAATATGTTATTAATTCATCTATTCATTAATATTTTTGCTTCCTGCCCTGAATTGGCCACTGTACTAGCTTTGTAAGGAAATACCTGAAAACTAAGCTTGAGTATAATAAGGAAATTTGTTTCAATTCAGTACATCAATAGTATGTATATTTACTGGTTATCAAACCATGTGTTAGCCCTGAAACCAGATGGATGAAGAAAGTTTAGGATCTTGGTCAGAGAAATCACAATATCCTTGAAGAAACAATGCAAGGATCAAATGCCAACAGCTAATTCTAATGTGACACTGGTGATAAAAATTAAATGTGCACAAAAAAGGAGTCATGAATTCTTTCTAAAAGTGTAAGATAGGTAAGAAACAAAGTAAGTAGGAAGATGATAGGTAAGAAACCAAGTGAGCAGGGATTTCATGGAGATGATGAGAATTTAGCTGGGCCTTGAAGAAGATAGACAACCAAGAAAACTTCGGATAGTGGCATTTCAAATGTGGTAGTGTGTATGTAAACATGCAACTATGATAATGAGATTATTTCCAACAGCCCATTAAGGTTACATGAAAAACTGTGTAATAGAGACAGAGGTAGGAGGTAAGTTTGTAAAAGGAGACAGGGATATTAGCAAAAAGTCTCAAACACTTTGCTAAAGAATTCGTCAAGTATTCTGTAGAGACCAGGAATAATTTCATGTCACCTTGTGATCTAACATTGACACACAGCTTCAAGCAACAGTGGGCTGTTGTGTTTAGAAGGCTCTAGGAAATAATTAGAAGAAACTCTTAGTGTCTTTAAGTATAGAAGAAAGAGACCAAAGATAAGTTTTTGGCACTTATAGTAACTTTGGTACAAATGAGTATTAGCATCATCAAATCTATAATCAGGTGTAGAATCAAATCTATAATCACACTGCTAGTGCAATGATGTACAACTGAAAATTTAAGACTACCTCAGAAATCGTGAATTTTATGTTAAAGGGCAAAACAATATTATATTGACTCCAGACATCTTTATTTGTTCCCTAAGATATTTAGAAATTAAGCTTAAGTGTGCAGATCACTAACACATTTATTTTTTCTAATATTTTCATAATTATTTACTCTGTGAAACCTAATAATGCTAGACTGATGCACTTTATTATAAGTGATAAATTGTAGAAAAGCCTTTTTTTAATAGATATATAGCTTATTTTCACAGAGGGCATTCCAAAACTTGTCACCTTATTGTTGATGAGGGACAATTACTGGCACTTCCTTAACATGCTAATATAATTCTCATTTTTATTTACCGTTGAAATAGATGTATATGATACAAACAATTTTCCTTTTTCATGTTTTGGGAGCTATAATAGATAATGATAACAAAGACAAAATAATAACTATACATGTTAATTCTACAGCCTTTATTTTGTGACTGGCCCTATGGTTAGGGCTGACCTCTGCAATGCAGAAAGTCATTTAACCATACTATCAACCCAGAGAAAAGTTCTCTTATTTCCTTCATTTCACAGATAGTGGCTCAGAGATGTTTAGTAACTGAAATCGTATAAAAGATAAGTAAGTGGCAGAGCAAGAATAAAAGCCCGTCTGCCTATTTGACTTCACTAGGAATTTAATCATCATGTTAAGAGAAATATCTCACCCCTACCCTAGATAGTTTGTGTTATCATTTAAATCATTCCTCATCTCACATGATGTACATCTAAGAGTTTTATACTACACCATTTCTGGTATATTTTTTCAAAAGAATCTCATCCTTATCCTACGTGGTTTGTTTTTACTATGTGGCTTTTCTTCAACTCAGATAAGCTATAAAAAGTATAAATTATTTTTCCATCGGCTGAGTATATCATCAGAAATGGAATAAGAGAGTCTCTATAATACTATTTGAAAATATCTTAGAAGATTAAAATTCTTTAATCTTAACAACACTGCTTAATTATTGTATTCACAAATCTGTAATTCTTAACTCAAAATTCATTGGTGTTTCTTTACCTATCAAAATTTAACATTTAATGGCATTGATAAATCATTCATTTTTTCTAAACAGTGATAGGAAAATTTATGGACATCTGTGTCTCATATTCTAGTCATTGATACTATTCCGTGAGAAACCTAAGGTTTGAGAAGGCATGAGATATTTCAGAAACACTGAAACAGCTTATTCTCTTATTTGTTTTTTAATATACCTAAAGTTACTTTGCTGTTAGATAAAAAAATCTTTTAAGGACAAAATTTTAATAATTTTTTTAGTGAAGTTCATTACATATCTATGGCATACCTATTATATTCTGCTTATTCATAATCATTTTAATAACCCAAAGGTACTACCAGTAACAACTGTAAATATTTATTATTTTTTATTCTTCTTATGAATCATATGTACTTTTGTTTTTGTTAATTTATCAAATATTTACTGGGCTCTTATTAAATTCTAGGCACTGTGACAGACAATATGAAGAAGTACGGGACTCCCCTCGAGTTTAAATCTTACCATAAATAAATAGAAAACTAAACCACTTGGTAACCTAATCAGTAATTCGACATTTTTTTTATTTAGAGAATAAAGGAGAAGAGGTAGTCTACATTACATGCAGTGATTAGAGAAAGCCTCCCTAAGGAGGTGACTTTAAAGCTGAGAAGTGATGAAAGGGAAAAAGCCTGAAATGCAAAAACCAAGAGAAGATTAGTTTCTGTGATGTTATTTATCCATCACTGCATAATATTATTTCAAAATTTATTGGCTTAAAACAATACACATTAACGACTCATAGTTTCTTCAGGCCAACAATCTAGGCACAGCTTTGCTGGGTACTTCTGACTCTAGGTCTCTTAGAGTTTGTGGTTTTGCTGTTGGCCTGGGCTATGATCTCTGAAGGTTCGACTGGGGCAGGATTTGCGTGCAAGCTCACGCACATGGGTACAGCCAGAATTCAGTTCCTCACCAGCTATTGCACTGAGAGCCCCAGCTCTTTGATGACTTTTGACCAAAGACCTCTTCAGTGCCCTGCCACATGGTTCTCTCCATAGGGCAAATCACAACAATGTAGCAGGCTTCTCACAGAACAAAGGAGAAAGAATACTCATTCCTTTGTAATCTAATCACAGAAGTGCCATTCTGCTGCTTTGCAGAATGTATTCTATTTACTGGAAGCTGATCACTGAATCCAGTCTATACTCAGGGGGGAGGGTTGAACAAGGGCGTGAATATCAAGAGTTAGAGATCATCGGGGTCCATCTCAGGGTCTGCCCACCACAAGGGGTGAGAACAGTGTGCTACCAAAAATTTTGAGTCAGGCCATAGCTTGGAATGTTCTAGAAATTGTCAAAAAAAATAATAATAATGTAGCTTAAAGGTAGAAGAGGGAGACAGGGATGTGTAATGAGATTGGAGCAGTAAATAAAAACTAGATAATTTAGGGATGCGTAGGTCAAGGGAGGAAGTTGCGAGTGTTAAAGTAAAAGTACCCTTCCAAAAGCTCTTCTTTTTAATGAAAGGTATGGGTGTGTTTTTATTGTTGTTGTTGTTGTTTTTTGTTTTGTTTTGTTTTATTTTTAGCGTGAGTAAAAGAATGTTGAATATATCCAAATTCATACATTCAATGAACTTGGATAGCAGTATAACCCTGAATCTTCACACACACATATCTAGTGATGAGGGGACTATGAATTATGCATGTAACATTTCTCAGCTTCTCACAGTTTTCACTGGAGCCTGCATTTCAACACTGATTGCAAACGGTCCATGAATCCACCCAAAGCCAGATATGCTGAACAAAAGCTACTGTTGCCTGGGACAACCCTAGCCTTTAAGCATGCTAGGACACAAATCGTGTTTCTAGGAAATTTTTATACAGGGTTTTTTTTTTTTAACTTGATTTTGCAAACCAAATGCTTCACATAATTTGAAGTTTTTTTGTGATTTTTTCCAAGAATGTTGTCAGTAGCACCACTGCAGAGATGAATTGTAATGTACGATTGAAGCAAATGTTCACTAAGATATTTGATCCTGTAATTTGTGGTATTGTTCTTTGTATAGTTGACTCTCTCTGCCATGGAGGCAGATTTTTTTTTTTTTAAATTGTCCTACTTACATAATGTTGTTAATAAAACCTAAATATTTGCCATAGAGACAATGGAGTTTAGAGATTTATCAGATCTAGAGATAAACTACAGAGAAAAAATATATATTAAAAAAATTAAAAGTATATTCATCTGTGGGAAAATGGAATGAAAAAAAGCAATAACACTCCATAACAAATATTTTAGAAATCATCCTTCTTCGAATCATTTTTTTGGGAAAGCCATTCTTCTTATTCTATCATCTAAGTTATAAGAATACTTTATTAAGTAAATCAATTAATGATAGAGTTTTTTATATCTGTCTATTTATATATCCATTGATGAAGAAGATGAAAGTAGTATTTTCACTTTGTCATAAGCACAAATAAAGTTATACCAGAGTTATAGCTGGGGATATTTTTCCATTTTAAGTCATGGAGCTTTATTCAACATTAGAGTTTCAGACATTAATTAGTTTTTTTTAATGTGTCTTAGCAACCCATTAATAAAGAGCTAATTGAAGAACAAGAACTATGTATCCAGTTATTCCACTAAATCACCTTTTTTAGTAATTGTTTCTTCTTTTAAGAGAGCATTATCTTTCTTACAGATGGTTGAAGCGATGTATTATGGGAAATTAAACACACTTAGCTTTTTTCCTGAATTTTCTATTTAGCAACTAGAGCTGTGCACCCCAGAACAATTATTAACTCTTCCCAAGATGCCCTGTCAATCAACAGCAGTAGGATCCACAATTGGAAAACTCTTTTTTGCGGTCCCCCAGTACTATTTGACTTTCTTTTTATTCTTGTTTTAAGTATTTGTAACATTATAGGATAGCAAGCCATAAAAATGTTTGTTTTGAAACCAAAGGTAGGATTTTAAACAGACTCATTTGTAATCATCTAGATATTTATTGCTGTTAAGAATGTGGAGAAATGTCCCTAGAGACGGATGGACAAATGGATACAGCCCTTAGGAGAAACACCTAGCAATGTCTCAGCATATTAAATGTGCAAACCTTAGAGCCATTAATTCAGTTTCTGTAAATTAATGTTAAGGAACGATGAAGAAAGCATTCATATACAAAGTAATATAAATATAACTGTTTTAATGCCATTTATATTGATGGAAAATTAATCTATATATTCATATGGAACTGATAAAAATAATATGAATAACAAATAATAGTAGATCACCTTTACTGAGTTTTTACTATGTTTCAGCAGTATATTATATACATATATTATAATATATATATTATATATGTATATTAAGCATTTTATATATGTTATGTCATTTAATTTTCTCCACATCTTAATAACATAGGTACTCTAATAATCCCCATTTTGGGATGAAGAAGCTGAGCTGTCGAGATGCTAAACACTAGTCAAAGTTATATAGCCAGAGAGTAGCAAATTTGAACAAATTATGAATTCATATTATGAAGCCATTAAGAAAAAGATAGTCTTGATATTTATGAACTGGCATAAAATGATAGTTAAGACTTAAAAGCAGATAATAGAACACTATGTTTAATATCATCAGATTTATGCAATAAATTTATTTGCATATGGGTTATAAATAAAAGGACATTCAGTCAATCTAACATAAGTTGTAAAGTGTTTATTGTTCATTCACTCTACTATGTATCTCTAGTGATGGCAGACGATCCCACTCCCTAGCTGACTCTTGTATTTTATAAAGATGAGAATGAATTTGATATCCAGAAAGAAACAGGGGTAGGGGCAGAGTAAGAGGCATTATTGGCAATATGGGATTCCTGCTGTAAGGGAAGAAAAATAATTTTCCTTTTTCCCTTTGTGTTCTTGGGTGAGTCTCACTCCCAGTTTTAAAAAGGCAAATTAACAGGAGAAGAACAAACAGAAGTTTAACAACATAACATGGATACCTCCTGTATATAAGGGAGATACCCAGGAAAACTGAGAAACTCAGTTTTGACTGACCCAAGCCATCACCTTAAATACCATCTTCAGCTAAAGGCAAAAAGAACAATGTTGGGGAGTGAAGGGGGAGCCAAGTTACAGGAGGTTAGCAGGAAGAGCTCGGTGAACAGAGTATGGTTGTTATGTAGACTTAAGTTGTAGCCTTCACCACTGATACATTTCTAGAAATTTAGTCATCTTCTTCTGCATGGTACAGAGAGGGAGACATCCTTACAAATGGATATTTCCCTTATAGATGTAAATGTCTCTTACAAAAGGGTAATTTCTGCTTAATTTTCAGAGCTTCTGTGTCTGCAGTCTCTCAAATATAATCAGTCCCAAATAATCTTCACTCTACAGAGACATAGTTGGGGTGGCACGTTCTTTTCCCCTTCGCTGGCAACGACTCCGCCTTTCCCAACTCTTTTAATCTGTGAAATTTACCTTTTTCCTAAGCTGCTTTGACCGGGAACTCTTTCATTTCAAATTATAGTGCTTTTTTGCTGTTCTAAAAGTCATTATTTAATCCTAAGACATTTCAGGTTACTTCACTGTGTGTTGTTTTTTATTGTGTGTGGGCATTTTGTTGTTGTTGTTTTCATTTTTTTAAATTCTATTCTACCACTTTTTTTTTTTTTTTTTTGGAATTCAACTAGTAGAAGCATTCAAAATATAAATCACGTCTAAATTTTATTTCTGTCTCACTTATCACAGTGAGCTGCCAAAAATGTAAAAATGGGTCCAGAAAGGGACATAGTGATGCTTATAGATGGTTTCTTTGTTCCATTATAACTTTCTTGGCTAGTGACTACCAGTCATTTACAAGACCAGTAGGTTCAACATCATTTTGGTCATGATCCCTACTGGCAAAAACATTTTTTTTTTTTTAGAGTTTATTTATAAGTGATTTGTAATGAAAAAAAATAAGAGGCCTTTAAAAATGTTGTAATGTAAAATTGTCTCATTACTGAGTACATTTTCTCAGACCTCTTATACACATGCACAGATATAGATATGTAACACTATGTATGAATACGTACACATTCGTGCATACTTTTTGCCTCCCATACTCCGTGTCATTTTCCTTTCAAGCAAAACATTGGTTTGATGTCATACCAGATTATGAGTTCTCCTGCACCACCTGGAGACCTTTAGATCTCATTTAAATATGTCAGAGTTTCCATTTCTAGTCAGTAACTCAAGTAGTCGGTCCCTACTAATCAGATCCCTAGAATACTTTTGGGAACTCACAACTCCATTATTTCTATTTCATAAGGTAACTATTCTGGGGGAAATATCTAAATTGTGAAGTATCGATTTGTTTACTAAAACAGAAATGAAAGAAGCAGCAATAGTTAGATAAAGAATACTGCTCCACACATCCTGAAATCAATATCCAACACAGCCTCAGTGGACAAACAGAAGATAGCTGTGTTCCCGTTTTCTGGGGCATTTTTCTCTACCACTTTGGTTATAAATTGCCTTTTTATCAAGAAAAAAACAGCAGTGTCTCGGAGAGAAAGAAAGATGCATCACACTCCCCGGTAAATTATTAACAAGAAACATAAATCAACATGTTTTTTATGCCCTACTATATCATTTATAAATCGCCCTCAGTCCTGAAGAAGGATAAGACAATAACCCAGTTCTTAGATTTTGAAAATTGTATTTAAATATGCTTCTCAAGATTTCAAGACAGATTTGTTTTTGCCTTTCAGGTGGTACATGATAATCATTGCCAAAATCTCATTTTCTTTGGTTATTTCCTTCAAACAATTTACCATATTATGTACTTACCCTCTAGACACCTGTGTTTTAATTTGCTTTTAAAAAGGTCTTATTAAATGCTCCTTCCTAAAATGTTGTTAGAAAAAAACATTCCTTTTCATATTTACTAATTTTGTAGTTTAAGTGAAGTTGGTCTCTCATATGGTTCTTGGATTTATTTGTATATTCACTGATTTTTCTAAGTCTTTATCTAGAGTTTATCTTTGCTACACATTGTGCTACACACTGCTGAGTGAACAGTTGATAAGTGAAGATGGGAGGGAGCTTTTTACATCAAGTTGTTGAAGAAAATGAATACCTAAAATAATAATTCCACTAGAAGCTGGTAAGGGCTGTACCACTGTTATCTTAGTGCTTTGAGAGAGCAATAAGATATCAAATATATCTACCTGGGCAGCTTGGGAAAACTGACAAAAGAGGTTGCATCTGATGTGGATCTTGATAGATGAGCAGGAATTTTCTAAACAGAGAAGTTGTGCCACACTCATTCCTACCTCAGGGCCTTTGCACATGGTCTTTCATCTGCCTGAAAGGCTATTTCCTTCCATTCTACCCCCTCTTCCTTTTACGTTACTAGATGACTCATCCTTTATGTATTAGTAGTACCCTGACTTTCTCGGGGAGACCTCTCTGGCTTTGCAAATTGGTTTTCCACTTGAAATATTTTTATAGAGATACTTTCCCTTTTTTGTATCCTCCTCTCAGTTTGCAATTATGTTAACATTTGTTTGATTACTTAATTAGTGTGTGCTTCACCTGCACTGTAAGCTCCGTGAAAGCAGAGGCTGACTTTTATATCTCCAGCAGCTGGCAGAAACCCTGGCATATAGTAAATGTTCAATAAACATTAGTCAAATTAGTGACTGAATCAAATTTACTAAGGTTTAGTTTCCTCATTCATCAAATGAATTAATATCTACCCTATCTTTGATAAAATATCAAATGTGAGTTTTTAAAAATATGATTGTATTTTATAAACAGAATGTACTATTGTCATTATGTCACTAATATTCAATATTCAGTCCAATTTTATAGTTCACTAATGTGAAGAATATTTGTTTTATGTTTATTGGTAAATTAAGATCACTTACCCTTAGTTGTGATTTATATCCTTACAATTTCTTTATGTTTTTAAAAATCCTACTTTATTATCATCAGAGTGTAAAGAGGTAAATTATAGCTCAAGGAAAATGTGCTAGGATGTTTCTCCATTTTTCTCTCAAATGTAAAAAAAAAAAATCTAATTTGCTTTCTTGTAATTCTTGAAAATAACTATCTTTATTATTCCTGGTCATTTTCAATTTTTTAATATCCTTACATGTCTTCAATAAATAATTATTGAACATCTACCACATCCAAGACAATGTTCAATGCATGTGGTAGATTATATTGCACTTGTAAAATTACAGGTTAAAACATCTTAAAATTTTTTAAGTAGAAATGTCCTTTTTACATAAGAGTTAGAAAATCCTTTCCCTTGTGAAAATATAATTAACCTAGTTTGTGCCATTGCTAGCACTTTATCTCCCTTCCTATGTTATCACCAGTTCAGAACCCAGATATGTTTACATGCTTTTTCTCTCTTTTAAATCATTTTTTTCTCTCTCTACCTCATAACAAACTTCCGTTCAGACATTCCTAACTATCCTCATTTATATTTCGGAACTAGAATGTTCTGCCTTCACACATTTAGAAATTTTTCACCAGTCTGACAGTTTTTAATTTGATCTTGTTTTGCAGGTCATGAATTCAATTTCTAAATGCTTTACCACTTTTCATTTTCTCAAATAGAAAAATATTCCATCCATCAATTATTATCTCCTTATCTTCAGATTTTTTTTGCATTCCCCTGAACCACGGTCAGTGTTTGTAATATCTGCTTTTTACTAATTAAGTCTGATATCATTTGATAATATCAGTGGTACTTAAATAGCATATAAATTCATCGCCGAGTGAATCAACCTGATGAATTATTAGGTACTAGAAATTATATTTACAATAATAAAGATGTCACGTGGCATTATTTTCAATAATTTTTTAAAAGAAATTATTTAAACACTATATCTGGTCTATGAGCTGGCCAAATATGTTCTCTCTGGCACTCACGAGAGAGAAAAGGTCTGATCACCATTTAAAATGTTGTGTGCAAATTTTATTAATTATCTGTCTCCTTAGACTAAAATGTGCTGAATACTGCTTCCTTGGAACAATTTCTGCTTTGTTACTCAGAAACCTGAATTTTAAAGGGAAATAAAGAGTAGCTTAAAAGCATGTAGATTAAACTAGCATAAATTTTATTGGAAGACCTCTCTTCACTTTATTAAAAAAAAATCAATTGATATTGATGAAAATAGGTATAATGAGTAAACTTTATCATATAGTGAAAAAAACCTAAACATCCTCCCCAAGGCATCCAAGGATGCTCATCAGGGATTAAGGCCCATTTTTTTTGCTAGGCTTTTATGTGCTAGGAAAATAGAAAATGCAAATAGCAAGGAGATAGCTTTGACTGCATAAGAGTTCCATCAAACATAATGAACTTGAAGATACCAAAGAACAATTATGATACTTATAATAAAAGAATCTGTCTTCTTGTTTTCTATTTAAATGGGAGAGTCTGGTACTAGTTAATAGAACTGATAACCAAACCTGGTAGAAATTAAATAGTACTTAATATGAATTGTCTTGTGCCTTCTTTCAAAAAAATCCCAGCTTTGCATTCAAAGGACCATATAAACAGACAACAATATTATTGCTCTTTCAAAGCTTGTGTTTTACTTAGAATTAAAGCCACAACTGTGCTCTATGTGTCAGTTGACTCAGCGATGAGCCCACAACTTCCTGTTCTCAGAGGCAAAGTTTAGCTGGAGGGCCGGTCACTTGGCTTCAAAACAACATATAGCTGAGACTCAAGACCTACTTCTCCAGGTTATGGAGCCCACAGTTTTCATTTGCCTGTGTAAACTCCAGAGTATATCTTATCGCATCTAGCCATGGACATAGGCAAGAATGCATGTCCAGGTGGAACACAAGGGAGCAACAATAAAACAATCCATCCTACCCTTAGCCTGATGCTCTTCTCTCTAGCGCCTTGGTTCAGCAGCACGGAAAGGAAGATTTAAACTAAAGTCGAAAACAAAAGTTAGAAGTGGCTGACAATTCAGTAGGGTGTAGTTGAGAAAGCTTTGATTTAGAAGTCAAAAGACCTGGTTTTCTCTCCCGGAGCTGGCACTTACTGGCTCTTTGGCCTTAAGCAATATACGATGTGTTTCATAATTCTTATTCCTCATGTCTAGTGAAAGGTCATGATGTTTTTACTGTTGTCCACACGTAGATTTTCTATAAGAAGCAAATGAAAACCCACATTGGAAGCATCTTGTTTAGAATGTGAGTGTTCATTGAAATGGAACCATCGTAGCCAAATGACTATGAAAAAGGGCCATGAATTACTGGGTTGCAGTTCTGCCGTGTCCCCCGAGGCAAAGCAGGTGTGGAATCTAACCCCACCTCTGACTACTTATCTAATTATAACTTTTAGAAACCCTCGGATGTCTCATCTATAAATTGGGGCTTCAGTAATATCTATTTCTGAAGAATGTCAGGCAGGCTAACTGACTGAAGGATTGAAAGTCACTTACCAAATGGTAGGGCACATAAAGTGTACACAATGAAGAGTCGCAGCTGCTACTGCTGCTGTCATCAGATGTATTAAGAGGTCCCCCCTGCTCGTTCACTCCCAGGAACATTTCTCTTATCTACTCTATGCTTGGCATGGTGCATTGCAGTTTTACCACCAGCAGAAACAAGTATGAGAGGCTGTGGTCTAGTGATCAAGGAGGGCTGGGCCTTGATGGGATGTGGGCTCTCAAACCATTCAGAGTGAGAGCAAGAATGCATTACTATCAGCAAGGGTTCCGCAGACTACAGCTTGTGAACCAAATCTGACCCACCATGGGACACCTGTTTTGAAAATAAAATTTTATTGGAGCGCACGCATCCGTTGAGTTTTACCTCGTCTCTGACTACCTTCATGCTACAACTGCAGAGTTGAGTAGTTAGAGCAGAGACATTGTGGCCTACAAAACTGAAAGGGTTTACAATCTGGACCTTCACAGATAAAGTTGGCCAACTCCTGTATCATTCAGGGGACTATTTGGGAGGACACAACAAAAGAAGTCATGGAATAGGCATTAGATAAAGTAGCAAATACTGATGCAATCTGTCAGAAAACTGAAAATCCATATAAGCAACATTAAGATTTTGAAATTTATTTTTTAGCAGAAAGTCTCAAAAAATTCTTCTATCACATAACTCATCCTCATGCAAGCCTGGTACAAGATACATGGATGGGTAAAGGAGCTGAGGAACCAGAATTCTGAAGGAAAGGAAGGCATAGAAATAAGCAAGAACCTCGCGGCCAGTGGTCATCTGTCAGCCACAAACATCCATGATGCCTCTCTGAAAATGAGTTCAAAACTCAGTGTGTCAAAGCCTAATAATAGATTCATAGGTTATAAAAGAGAATTCTGTCTCCTGAGAACTAACAGGTTTTACAATGCCTAATTGCGTCCCATCCTTTAGGTACATATTCAATATTTCATAAATGAGGTTTTATTTTTCTTTTATTCTTTCCTGTCACAAATGCACGTAGTTGACCAGCTAAGTATTCTCTACATAAATGAACGATTGCCGTCTTTCTTTTAATTGTACCAAATTTATGAGACCCATCACATTACCACTTTTCAGGGCAAAATACAATAAAGTGTTCAAATGATTACACAGATACTTTAGCAGAAACACAAGTGGTGATGTTGAAACAGAAACAAAGGCTTGCATATCAAAGCCTCGATGAGATTGCTCAAAATGTTAATTGTCAATTGATGCATAAAAGAACAAATTCATTATACATAAGTGTTGAAGAGTGTTAATGTGTAATTAATGAAAGTGTTTTTGCAGAATTAAATATATTTTTTAAAGTTGAGGGGCACCTGTGCAGTAATTTTATGTGCCTGTTTTCAGGTATTTGAAAGAATGTTGAATGTAAGCTCATAAGGTATAATGAATAATCATTCTTAACAATGTAGTTGTTATATTCAAGTTATATACCAGGGAAAGTGTTAGTCATGGGCTGAGTGACACAGGTGGATATTGAGGGAACAAGTCTTTGAAGCCATCTAATCTAATTTTCATGGTACTTCAGAAACTTTCTACCTTGAGGCTTTTTGATCCAGGAGAGTGAACCACTGAAAACATTAAGCTTACATTTCTTTCTTTGCCTTTTCTGAAATTAATTTATTTAACTATGTGTTCCAATTGTCTGAATTTCATTTTTAGAGCCATGTCTAATTGTTTCCATCTTTCATAACATATTACTTTAGAAATACCTGTGTTTCTGAAGCTTCCTATTATTGTAAAGCTAGTCAGGCATTGGAAGGATAAAGCATATCTGCCTTTAAATTTATTTTACTTAAATTCTTTGGCAAAACTTCAATTATGGCATTTTTATCAAGGATTATCAGAGTGTTTGGACTGAGTTTGTGCAATATGCTTACTAGATTGATGATTTCTATCAGGAGTCACCTCAAATGCTGGTTTCTAGATTTCCCTTTGAGCTTGTAAAGGGTTTAGAAGGAGTTTTGGAGATCAAAAAGGGTAAAATAGTTTGTAAAAAGCCTCATCCATCCATTATCACTAGATGAAATTCAATGAGAAGACAGGGAAGGGATGCCAAGAATCAGACCTGTAGGAACAATTGTGGAATGACTCCCTTCCCACCTTCAGCACCAAAGGGCACCTTGGGATCATCTCTGAACAGCAGTCTGGGCTGGGATCCAATACTGTCAACTTCTAGTTAGACACAGGTGCAAAATCTCCTAAAAATCTTTTGTGCCAAGCATTTTTTAAGACAATTAAACAAATATGATTATATCCATTAAAGGCTATGCTTATTTTTTCGAACCAATTTCATGAGAAATTCTAGCTGTGAAGGCTTCAAGCTGGTTCACTCTAATAAGACATATGAGTTGATTGAGCCCCAGGTGATGTGCAGAAACAAGTCGGCTAAACCGTTCATTACCTCCATGGACACTATGAGTCATCACCTAGCCTAAGACCCCATAGAGAGGGGAGAGAAAGGGCTATTTATAAATCGAGATTAATTAAATCTAGAGCCGAGTAAGAAAGGAAAGAAAGATTCTTTCACAGAGGTTAACTTAAATTTGACCTTCATCCTAGACCAATAGTTGCAAGCATGATCGTCCCATTCACAAGATATAAAAATACTTCGGGAACAGTGAGGCCAAGGGACTACTGGTCTCCCATGAAACAGCCAGAAAGAGGCAGAGTCAGATGCTGAGCCTTGATTGGTCTGTCCCTCCAGAAAACTTCTCTCCACTAGACCATACTGGCACTGTGGTGTAGGAGGAGGTCAAAGAGCAAGCTGGAGAGCCTGGCTGCCTGGGTTGGAGCCCCACCTATTCCCATGTTAGTAAGTGATTATAGGCAAATTACGTAGCCTTTCTGTGCTTCGACTTTCTCATCTGTAAAATGGGGGAAATTATAGTGTTAGAATTAAATTAGTGTATGAAAATAATCTGGGACGTATTGCTCAAGTATGTGCTATTATGATTATGCCCTATTTCTTCCTCGATGCTATCCCTTTTTCTCAGACGGAAATATACTTAAAAGGAAAATTGTTTGCATAAATTTCCTGAATAATCAAAATGTTCCGATTTCACTTGGCTTGTGGAGATAGTAATATACTCATATTCACATTTATACATACATGTGTGTTTATATCAATTTATAAAATCAAGAATTAATTTTAGAAATAGTAACTCCACTTAAACTATGCTGCATTTTCTTTCCCCAAATTAATGCAAAATCTACATTAGAGTGGCTTTCAATGTTTGAAGGAACGAAACTATTCAGAAGTTTACATAAGGAAGCAATTTGCTCGGATTGAATAAGGTAATACATAAGTATGTAAAACCCTTTCTCTGTAAATGCTGCTTTTAATTAGGAATGGAGCTCTGAAAGAAATCCTAGTTATTATACTCAAGAATTGAACTCAGGCAACTATTTTAATTGGAACAGAAAGAACCAAAATGCAGAAGATCTATTAAGGAGGTTAAAAAAAAAAAAAAACTAGTTCATGTAAAACAATATTTTCTGTTCTGTTTTCTCTACTCCAGCAGAGAGATTGGGATAATCCCTGTTTCAGAGGAGATGGATGACATGTGTTTGGGATTCTGCAGGGCATTAAGTAGTTGTTGCATCAAACAACTCTCTCCTGTTATTAATACTGAATAAAATCATCATTCCTGTCTTTATATCCTTAGTTGGAGTGTATATATGTGTATTTCCCTTCCATTATCAATCCTGTTTTCTGTCCTTTCATTTCTAGAGTTTGTTGTTCTTGCGTTATCAGTTTGTATTCATTTATTTATTTAGCAACAGTACACCCCCCCCCAAAAAAAAAGAAAAAGTCTTCTTTTTCCTTCCTTTGGCTCTTTTCTTGAGGGAAAGGACATGCTTCTCCCGTTCTCACCACAGTGGGTTCATCCGTTAGAAGCACTCTGTGTTTGGGGAGAGCCCGCATCTGGATGAAGGGGGAAAGGAGCAGTGGTCTGGGTGAAACTCTAAATCTGCAGGGGGCCGTGCGGAGGAAGGCCGAACCTTTAACTCCTCAGCCTGCAGAGCTGACCTCCTCAGTTTTCCTCCCAATCAGTCTCCTCAGGGCTGGGTGGGGGAAGGGTGAATGGGGTCAGTGGGCTGGGGAGGGGGACTGATTTGCATGCCCAGTTCTCTGTCAATTGGTAATGTGATGGGGAGAGGGAGCAGTAGAGCACCAATGAGTCCATAGGGAATTAAGTGAAAGTTTCCTAAAATACTTTGAGATGGTTTGGAGGTCCACGAGGCCTAGCATTGAAGCAGCAGCAGCAGTAGCAGCAGCAGCAGGGACAGTGGTCACAGTAGGGGTTGTGGTCCTGGTGACAGCCCTAGGGACAGTGCACGTAGGGGTAGTCACAGCTATGAATTTTTGTTGAAGGCTCACTATCTGGCAGACACTGTTCTGAGTGCCTTCTATAAATTCTCTCTTGTAACTGTCTGATAGAAAGGTGCCTATTACTCATACTTCACAGAGAAGAAACCGAAGTACAGAGAAATAGGTTGTTGCAGATCACATAGTTGGTATGTATCTGAGGAGGGATTCAAACATAAGTCTCTTACTCCAAAAGTGAAGGACTTCTCCTGATGCATAGTATCTTGCATGGTGTCATAGAAATTGGCCCAGAGTTTTGTGAAAACCCTGAGGAATTGAGATTGCTCATCACTAGGTCTGTCTACCATTGAAGTTTCTATTTTTGTCCACCATATGATGTAATTTTCCTTGAAACGGAGCGTTTTGGAGTGCCGGGTGAGGAGAAGATCTATTGGAGAGGAGCGTGGAGGGATCTGTTTTTTTCAGTGTTACACATTGACATGGCATGTGTTTCTAGGACTGCTTAGAAGGAGGGCACCAAGTTAAGCTGGCCTCACCATCGTTAGCCCATGCAGATTTAGCTTTACGGTTCTTGCCTTTTTCTCCTATCATATATTCACTAAGCAAATTTCTGATCATTATCTAAGTGGGACCCTCTCTTGGGAAAGAAAGTGCTGACCAGATATTTTAAATATTGGTCCCCATGGCCATTATATTTTCCATTATCCATTATTTAATTGACTTGCTGGTACCAATTAATTTGGAGTTTGGGCAACCTTGAAACAGTCGCTTTTTGCTCCTCTAGGAATTAATTGCCTCTGTGTATGTTGATGGTTAAAAACACAGATCTATAGAAGTCGCATAAACATTGGAAATGTTTTTAGTATCACATTTGTAACATTACAATTATCACCTTAAATTCTATTAAGTGCTCTTAGATATATTACCTTTATTTGGGTGATCTTTTTATTGATATCCATCTCATACTAGACTATTCGCAACGCAGCACAAGAGCATAGACTGTATCTTTCTTTATTCATCAGTAAGCCCCCAACAACTGACATTGAACCTGGCTCATTGCAGATTCTTGATAAACATTTGTTTAATGATTAAAGTCTGATCCTTGTCAGAAGTCTTTAATATAGGTAGAGAAGGCGACATTCCCATCTTATGAATGAGCAAAGTAGGACAGAGGAAAATTGTGTAACCTGATTGTGCTACAGCATAAGTGGTCAATTACAAAATCCATGATATTTTCTTATTTAAATTTTTTTGCAATTTAAAAAAAAATGGTGAATGTTTTATGAGTCCTAAAGCTTATGCAATTATAGGGACTCTTTTACCAACTAACCAAACAAACAACACAATACTGTGAATATAAAATCAGGTACGGAGTTTGAGGGGCTTGTGCAGCTAATTTCTCTCAAACTTAACCTTCATTTGGTTCATGTTTTATTGTCTCTGATTATATAAGCTTTTCTTCTGTTCTAATAATCAGTTGTTAAAGCCTTGCCAGAAAAGAGAAATGCTGTGGTTTTCTCTTATAGAATTTTTACATGGTGCTTCTTCTGTCCCGACTCGCCTGCTTAAATCAGTGCATTGGGTGCAGAATAATCATAAAACCAAGATTCTCAGTGGCTGGGGCTTTTCATGTGGCTCCTCTAAGTAACTTTAGTGATAAATCTGATTTAGACATGTGGAAATTGGGGAATAATGGTGGCAAGAGGGACTTTAGGTGAGTGGAATCTTTAGGTGAGAGAGGCTTCATGGATAGTAGACCATAAAGCATATGGAGAGAACTAAGAAGCTGAGAGACGGCTTAGAGAGGGATGAGGGATGCTTAGAGAGGAACAATGCAACGTATGATGAGAGAGTAGGTTCGGCCTTCGTTATGGATAGCCTTAAGGACTGACTAAAATGCCTGCACTTCAGAGAATAGGTTCTGGGAAATAATAGATTTTTGAGTTAAGTTATGATATGATAAAAATTATATATCAAAAAGACAAACCTCAAAGCATTGCTAAGATGCAGTATGTTCGCTCTACATTTCAATCATAGAACCAAGGAAAAAGAATATCTTGGACAATCAAAAACACCATCTTTATTGCACTGCCGGGAGTGATCACACTGAAAACATCAGCCACAAATCTTGTCCCTTGGCATAGCTATTTATGAGCAGTCCCTTCTACATCACCTGAAGCTCTTTCTCAGCCTCTTTGGCTTTTTCTCTCTGAGATGCCTAAATCTCTGTTCTGTGTCACTGTCTTTTCTCTAGCTATGCTCTCATTAGTCGCATTGCTTTCAATATCATCCATGTGCTGATGACTCCCAAAATCCATACCTCTAGCTCTAAACTTTTTCTTAAGCTCTAGACTCATTTAACCAAGAACTCCACTTTCAAACTCAATGTATCTATGTATCTAAATAAGAACTCTGCATTTGTCTCCATAGGTCTCCTCCACCCCCAACCTATACCTGTCCTAGCTTTCCCTGTCAGTTTAGAAAATACATCTACATGCATCCAGCTACTCAGGTCAGAAACCTCATAACCAGCTTGGATTCATTCCTTTCCTTATACCTCATGTTCAATTCATCAATAATTCTCTATCTACAAAATATATCTGAAGCAAACGAAGTTATCTTCCAAGGATTCTGGAAATTCACTGGAAGCAGGAATAGCAGAGGTTTTGAATCTCATGAATCACTACTTAAAAACAGGCAAGCAAACCCTCAAATTCATGGACAATACTTACAATAAAACTGGGTGGCAAAGTATCCCCTGATATCCAAAATATACTGACAATATTGTAATCTTTAAGTGGCATTTTCTACTAAAATCAACCAGGGCTCCCTACAGGGCTTGATTTAGGTCTGGGGCAGGAAATATACAAGTTGAGACTGGGAAATTTTTGATTTCAGATGCCTGACATCCTATTCAAGATGACTTTGGAGTCGTATTGAAAGAATGCTGTAGCCAACCTGAATGCATTGGCCAACTTGAACGTCAGTGAAATAGAAATCATTACAATAGATCAAAATGCAACAAATGTTGTTTAAATTCATGAGTTGGAAATGATATATTTTTAACCAATTAATCCTGCTTTTCTCTCCCCCGAAAGGAGTAGAGAACAAACAAGTCTCTCTTTATATAAAGTGCCCTCCTCAAAGCTGATTATTGGCCTCACCTATGTCTTCTTTTTTTTTTTTTTTTACCTTTAAATGTATTTATTTTAAATTTATATACAGTAAAGTTTTCTCTTTTTAATATACAGTCTTGTTGAATTTTGGCAGCTGCTTAGAGTCACGTCAGCACTACTATAATCAAGATACAGAACACTTCCATCAACCCAGAATCTATGCTTTTGATGCCCCTCCTTTGCTCACAACCCCTGGCGACCACTGATTTGTTCTCAATCCCTATGCTTTTGTCTTTTCTAAAATGTCATATGAACGGAGTCATATAGCACGCTGCCTGTGAAGTCTGGACTCATTCACATAATGTAATCCATTTGAGATCAATCTATATTGTGTGTGTCAATAGTTTGTGGCTTATGATTGCTAAGTCATATTATATTATATGTAAGTCATAGTATATTATATGATATCTGTTTACTAGTTAAGCATAAGACTTTTGCTTCAATTTGATTTACTATGAATAAAACCACTATAAGTATTTATTTACAGGTTTTAGTGTGAGAAAAACATTTTAGGTATTTCTCTTGGGTAAATACCTAACGGTGCGATTCCTAGTCTACTTTGTAAGTGAATGCTTAACTTTCTAAGACATTGCCAACTTGATTTCCAGAGTGGCTAAATCACCATAATATATTTTAAAATCCTATTTTTTTTAATCTTTAGAAGATGATAAACAATTCTTTATCTTCAAAACTGATATGTTAATGGTAAAAAATAAAGCACTTATTCCAACTTTTCTATCTGAACTATACCATTAGGTAATCAAATAGTAGGTGAGAAATACTTCTTTATAAAAGTATTCCTGACAAGAAACACAATAAAATAATATCAAAATGTCATCATTTTGCAACCTTTAATGAATTAATACATATAGCATTAAGTATAAATGGTTACTAGTATCACGAAAAAGACACAATCAGACATAATTTCCTCCTAGTGAAAGAACACAAAACTACCAATAATCTTGCTAAAAGATCAAATCCAGGTCTGATGAAGTCTTTGATTCCGCTGCCATCTTTTAGGAAATACAGAGGACAGTGTTCACAAGGGTTTGACTGCACCTGCTTATGCAATCAGCAAAATCCAGAATAGGAAAATCTACATTTCAAATATTCCGGGTCCTTCAATAAATAAAATGTGAAGAAAAGAAAAGGTAGAAAGGGGGAAAACTTTAAAAGAGGCTTACAAGACACATCAACTTTGAGGAAAAATTGAGTGAGACCCAACTAGGTTGGCTAAGGATGCACACTAGGTGATGCAATTATGAGAAGAAGAGATAAGGATGAAAGTGAGGGTTGTGCTAATTTGGGGAGGGAAAAATGATTTTGATAAGTATGGGACATGTGGAGGAGGGTTTCTGAAGTGGCGGGTCAAATTCTCTTTCTTGGTCTAGGCAGGGATTACAAGAGTATTTGCCTGAGAACTCATTAAGCTATACGGTTATTTTGTATGGTCTTCTGTATTTGTGATTTATTTTCAATAAAAACAGTTTATTACCTCCACTCATGCCACACTAGTTCAAGTCTCTGTCTCTTTCTAGCAATCGTCTCAGTCTCCTAACTGACTGTCCTGCTTCTTCACTTGCCCCTTTTGGTCCATTCCGCATATGGCAATCTGAGCCATCACTTAAGATAGAGAACAGATGGAATTACTCTGCTTCTTAAAACACTTCAGGGGCTTCTCATTGGCTGAGGCAGCCCTGTAAGGTGGCCTCACCTCTGCGCAAGGTCGCCTTCCGCCCCTGGTTTCCTCTCTCACCCAGTCCACCTTCATCACAGGGTTCGGCACTAATTCTCCACTTACCTCCACACCTTTGCGTGGTACCCTCCACTCCATCATTTCAACTCTCCAGAGAGGTTCTCCTAACGATCCTGATTTATCCTCTCTTTCTCTCCTCCACTGCTCCTCTTTCTGTCGCCTTGTCTTTCTACGTTATCTGTGGCGCTTATTTTATTCCACTTGACATGATTTGATTGATGGCTGATTAAAGTGTTTTTATGTTCTATATCCTGACTCTCTCTACCAGAACGTAAACTTCCTAAAGACTCTCTTACTAAACTTAATAATTTCTGTCTCTCTCTCTTTTTAAAAAGCCCGGCCTTGAGTAGGCACTCAATTCAATCATCGTTTTTAAACGAATGAACAAATCAGTGACTCGCTGAGTAAGTGAATAACTCTAGAGTCTTAGCTGCACCCGTGATGCAGCAGCAGCGCCCACACCAAACAGCGTTCCCTCAACCCTGTTAGCAGCAGCCCCCTTTCCACCTCACTCCGCCAGCATGGCAGCAGCGCTTTGCTGAGGCTGAGGTGCATGTTGACACCGCCTTCGCTGCACCGCGGAGGGCGAAACTGAGTCCACTGTTTTTAACAAACCATACCGATGCACTCTCTTCGTAAATTTCAAGTTTTCCCATTTCTGATGAAAACCAAAGATTATAAGACGAAGATGCTAAAGGAGCTGCAACTCAGAGAGGAGAGGAAGGTTGGAAGATTTATGTTGGAGACACTCACCAAGATGCAGAGAGTAACCGAACGAAGAGAGCAAGAAAGAGAGGACCAAGAAAGTGACGGGTGAAAAAGGTGTCTCTGAGAACAGAGCCTCGTGCCATATCACTCTCTACAAAGTAAGATAACTAAGAATCACTAGAAAAGGAATTTTTAGAAGGGGAAAGAAAGAATCATGTATGTTCAGGGCTGCAGTTGTTCCGCCAGGAAATATTTTTAGGAAGCAGCTATTTAAACTGTAAAAGTCTGCACAAATCTCTAATAGGATCAGTCTGAACAGGAGACTTTGGCTTCGGAAGACCTGGGTGACCTGGGAGGCCCATGTCCAGAGAGGGTAGAACAGGCAAATTGAGAATAAAGTTAAAGTGACAAAATATCTTTGGTTCATACTGTTTTCTAAAATTCCTTTTAACATTACATCAAAAAAATGGGATGTATTAGGTATCAGTTATTTTTTGAATGAATGAATAAATGATCAAAGACATTGTGGAGGAACTTGAAGAAAAGGCCCCAGGAATTATAACGCTGGCTAGAGTGTGAATCAATACCTCTTTAGCAGAATTTTGTTGTGAGCGTGCAAGTCTTCCTCCCAATAGTCAGAATCGAGCTCGTCAAAGTAATCAATATAAATTTAGGAGAAGGCAGAAGCATCAGCTGATGCTCACATTAAAACAAATACTTTCTCAAAATTACTCCGGAATCTACTTTGTGCACGTATTTCTGGCTCTGGCAATTAGTTGTTTTATTTGCAAATAAAGCACTTTCTACAAAGCACATTTCCATCTACATAACAAAGCTCAATAAAGTGTTTTATTCCCTGCTGACCACTATTACAGTTCTATTTTTTAATCAGCAGATGTTCACTTATTTCTAACTAGGTATAAACATGGCATTGAATGATATCGCTGTGGTTCATAAATGTGTGTCTCGCTTATCTGGGGTTTAACACCCTTTTCTGAGAAGTAAACAGTATTCAAAGCACAGAAGTGCGGAACGTTTGGTTTAAGGTGGATACATTAGTTTGCATAATGGATTAAAACTTAGAAAAGTAAAAGTGAAACTCAGAACCCCGCATGAGAAATCTGCTCATCATCGTGGAGGTGCTGACAAGGGACTTGCCATTCCTATAATTCTTTGTTTCTTTGAAAATGTAGATACGGTCTAGTGAATTGAAAAGAAAAAAAAAATTCTATAACGTCTATAGGAAAATCAAACACAAAATTTAGGATAAAAACATCAAAGAAAATAGATGTCTGCTTTTATCTCTTGTTACAAGAAAACACTTCAAAGAGAATCAAACTACTCTCTTTTCACTTCATTGCATAAGGTTTTCATGGATGACTCTTATATACATTATCCTTGCTATGTTTGGATATGATACAACACATTCAATGAGCATCTCATTCATAAAACCTTCTCTTTCCATATACACTATAGAGCTTGATTCTTTTGGTATTGGGGCATGTATTTCATACTGCTGGCTTACTTATGTCTCCACAAATTACCTGTATGGCATAAAAATTTTTTGCATATATTTCTCCCGAGTCAATATATTTCTGAATAAATTTATTCCTGGACAAAGAAGCTGTAACAAAACTAGGATCGCATCCCCATTTTAAGTCTGTATTCTTCCTCCTCTCTTTTAATGCAATCAACGCAGATGTAGTACCTTCTGCTTAGTCATATATAATGCAATATTAATTATAAATGAAGCATCGATTCAATTAATATGGCATGATTACCAGCATCAATTTCAACCTTTATCTTTTAGACTAATGATCTGAAATTGTGGCAGTGATTTTAAAGGCATCACCATTTAGATCTGTGTTTCTGAAAGAGTATACTTAGTTATTATTTAGCAAACTCCTGTATAGTTCCAGGCATTATTTGAAGTCATTGCAATTGTAACTCATTTAACCTTCATCATAATCCTACGAAGTAGATTCCATTAATATCCCCATTTTACAGATGAGGAAACTGAAGCACAACTAAATTGTGTGGGCATGGTAAATGGTTGAGCTAAATATAGGAATCCAGGCAGATTTACTCCAGACTCTATAGCCACTATGCTAGTCATAGGAAAACCTGGGGCTGCTTGTTTAAATGCAGATTCTGGGACTCATCACCAGCAATCCTATTCTCTTTAGCTAAGGCCTAAGAATTTGCATGACTTCCTACATTTATTAGCTTGCTTAATAAGCACCTTGGATGTCGCTAACCTGATACAGCTGTTTCATAGATTATTTCATTTTTAAAAGGGAAACAGTGACCTAAATATGTCTTCTGGTCTTAGCTCTCTGGACTTTAAGTTTCATTGTATACCTGCATTGACTACCCATGGGAAAGAGAAGGGACTTGCAATGTTGTATGAGTTTTGTGAGTGCCAAGAAGATTTCATATGCTTCCCAAGCCCTTTGGCTTAACATGCAATTCCAATATTTTTCCATCACCAGGACTGATTCCTTGTGAAAATGCAACATCTCCTTTGAGGAGTGTAATATCACTTACAGTGTTAATCTATCATTTATGTGCTTAGTGTAAATGAAGAATAAGAAAGCAAGCTTCAAAAGCAGTTTTCGGAGTAGGGAGTGTGAGTGTAGGGAGTGCCTAAGTAAGGAGTGGGAGAGAAGAGGCTGGCAGATGCTGCCATAAAACATGGAGTGAACAGCCCAGGAGGGTGCTGAGGAAAGCTCTGGCTTCTTGGTTTTGCCTAGGGCTCTCTGTATTGCTGATGATGCAGGCGTGCTGTTTTGAAACCTTATCAGTCAGCTTCAGGTATCACTCCTCCTTAGAACAAGCATCTCTGGGTGACATACCCTCTTTGTCAGTAACTCATTTATAGATTTTGCTGCTTGTGAATTTTATTATCTAAGCTGTTTAGGCAAATAGGATGTAAAGTAGGCCAGATTGAAGATGCATTTTGGTATCGATCATGCTGGGGCTATGTATAGGAAGGAAGCTAAAAATCTTCAAATCAGATCAAAGGCTATTGAATCAGACAGGAGAGGGAATTGAACACAAAGATCCCTACAGTTTCTTTGCATTTAGCACCTCTATGAAATGGCAAGAGAAAGAAAGGGAGCCTAACTACTCAAGCATTTGTATTTTAGCTGGGCTAAAGCCAGAGCTGATTGTGAAGTTTGAGAGCTAGAGTGTTTCTCGCCTAAAGTAATTAGCAGTAGTAACAGAACCTAAAAGCTAAACCTTTTGAAAAAGGAGTCACCGTGCTGTTCTCATGTGGCTACCTTCAGCCAGTTACAAACCAGTTCCATTTCAGCGCCGGTTAAATTTTTAGTGCACTGGTCTAGATGAAAGAATCTAATTGTTCCAGTCACTGTAATTTAAAACAATCGACTACAGTGTTACATCATAGTTCTTGCAATACTAACAAGGAAGAAGGACATTTGTAGCATCACAGTAAATAAGGTATCCTACCACCATTTCACCTTCTCCTGAGAGTACTAATGTCTGGCTATGACTTTGAAAGAAAGTGTTACCTCTGCTCCAGCCTGTTTCTATGACTTTTTCACTGTAGTGAATAAAGGGAAAGAATTAAATAGCATTTAGTCATCCCAGAGGTCAAAAGGCATATTATAATTCCAGAAAACTTAACTCTGCAGCTAAAACCCTTCATTGTTTTGGCTTGGCAGCTTTACCAGAGAGTGCAATTTTCAAGACTGAATTACAGCACTGAACATGCATTAAACACAATGGGCTTGCTATTGTCGAATTATTTATGCCATTTATGAATTTTAGCAGTCTGACCATAAAGAACAAATATTCAGTATTTTTATGAAAAGAAAGATTTAGGAATCCTGAAACTATTCACTGGCTTCTTGTAACTCAAACCCAAATTTTTGATTGTATCAGAGAAGACATATTAATGATGGGGCATTAGAAAGACACATCATGCCTTGGACATTTTTATATGCTCTGTTTAAATTCCCATGGCATAATGCAGAACAGCATGGTATAGTGGGAGGACAATTATCTCTATGAATAGCACAGGCCTAGGCTCGAAACCAGCATATTCTAACTGTAAGACTATGACCAGATTCTAAGATTCTCTGTGGAATAGGGATAAACATTGCCTATCTTGTCTTTTATTGAATAAATCACAGTAGAAACAACCCATAAAGAGCTCAGCATAATATCAGAGACTGATTTAGAATACAATAAATGCCATCTATTATTGTTACCATTGTCATTATTATTGCCACCGTTTTTATGGTAATTCAATGAATTTAGTTTTTCTGGATGAAATGGATAAGTTGAACACTGGGGCAGAGAATGGAATAGAGGTGACATTTTCCTACCAAAGTCACAGCCAGGGGTATGTTTTCAATTTGATGGAATGTTACCTAATTTACTATAATGCTACTGTGATGTAACCCCACAGCCAATTATGTCAAATTATGGTGACTGGAACAATTAGACTTTTCTTCAATAGCAATGTACAAGCTACAGAAGTTTCTATTTATGGCTAGGCACATACACTAGACTATAATTGTAATCCTCTTTTGATATTAGTTATAGCCATTTGACTGAGTTTTGACAAAGGAAATATGGTTGAAAGTGACATACGCCACTTAGACTTGACACATAAAAACATATAAAAGCCTCTTCACCATACTATCCTGTCTCTTTCCTTATTCTGGAAATTAACATCCACCCATATACTGAAGATAGATCCTAGGTAATTTATGTTACAGAGAAACAAACTTAACATTGTGTTAGGCTACCAAGTTTTGAGGGTTTATCTACTAGAACAGCTGCTTGTGGCCCAAGTGATGCAAGCATCCTCGTTTACCTTCCCCCCTTCTAAAAACTATGTTTAAAATCACAATATAGGTATTTTTAATTGTGTTACTGAAAAGCAGGAAGTTAAAGGTGAATGACTTAACAGATCACCTGTTAATTTCTCCTTGGTACAAGGGGAAATCTAAAATTCTTCTATCCAAAGTATCAAACAAGATTGAAAAGTAGAACATACACATCTAAATACGCAAGGTCTTAATGTAATGTCCCCCAAGCTGTGGAAGAATATGCTCTATCAAGAGAGGGAAATAATCAGGAAAGACATCTACGAAACAGGGCACCCAGTATTGGAGAGAGGTGACGGGAATTCTCAAGATGGCATTTGTGGGTACCAGAAAGATAACTAACTGTACAGCTGTCCTGGAAATTACTTGGCTTCAGTAAGTCAGGAAAGGAATAGAATTATTAGTCACCTTAGTGTTTATGTATGAAGCAGAGATAGACATGTAAGAAACTGGGCACATGAAAAATGAGATAATATTAATTTCAGAGGAGGCAAAATACTGTATGAAAAAAGAAATACATTTATATCATACAACATGGCTCTATTACAGTTAGTGGTTGCATGACATGTGACATAATTTTTTAAAAATAATTTAAAAATATGACACAACTATATTAAAAAGCTAGGAGGAAAGGGTGTACAAGTGCATTGAGAGAGTGTACATCCTTATTTTCCGAAGTAGGGAGTAGTTAGAAAATACCTAAAACTAAAAAGAAAATTATAGCTAAAACCATAGTACAAACATGTTATATAGAAATGGAAAGGTAAATGTCACCACACCACCTGAAGAATAGGTTAAAGCATGGAGCATTGTCTTCTGATAGCAGAAGTCAAGGACAAAATGGGATGAAATAGGGAAGGCTTGTAAAAATTTGTGAATTTTTAGCATTATGTACCTATAAATTCCACTTAAGAATTAAATGTGTTCACAAATGTCATACACTTTTCCACAGCCCGTGGCCTTGTCTTTCTTAACCTTGGTTAGTCTAACCACTCCAGCTTTCCCTTCGCTCTGCTGGATGGATGTAGGCCTTTCAAAAAAAGCAGATTCTCAGGTCCACCAAGACTTACTGAATTTTGTGATGACAGACCATGGAATTAGTAATTTTTAAAAACATAGGCCATTTCAGCATGTAGCCAGGTTAGAAATGGTTCAGTTAAATTGTGAAGACTGTGTATATGGCTGATATTCGATAATGTTTACTGAGAATTTTTCCATGTATCAGGGATTCCTCCAAGTACCTTACATGTATGTTTTCTTCACTAAATAGTATGAGGTGTGTACAATTACCTTCACTTACAAATGAGGCTCAGAGAGTTTAATTAAATTGCTCAAGTCACATAGGTCAATAGTCGTGACAGTATGATGCAAATCCAGTATGGGATTATGGATTTGAGCAATATTTCACTACTACTCTCTACTGTTCTGCCATGCTCATCTTACAAAACTCCCCTCATACCTGTTGATCCCTCCTTGGCCTGGTAAGGGCCTGGTTCAACTAAACCTTGAAAAACATGAGCGATCATTGTGAATTATGTTAGTGTCTCATGTTCTAATCGTATTCGCATTTCTAACTATAGAATAAAAGGTTGTAACTTTCTGTTAATGGAATTCCATATTTAGTGAGTGGGTTGATAAAGCAATGTCAGACATAAAAAAGACCTTCAGGAATCCTGCATTTATAATGTATTAGTCATCATCTGTACTGAGGATTCCTAAACCTGATGGATTAGAATTCCCTTGGGGGAGTATGAAATAATAGAGACCTACTAAATTAAAATCACTGAAAGTGTAGCATGACAACTGTAGTTTCAGAATGCATCCCTGAATAGTTTGATGATCAGCCACACTTGGAGTCACACCACCTATGTGGAGAGTCAGACGGATCTTTTATGTTCCTGTGTCATGCTTCTTGTCATTAATGGGAATGACATTCTTGGGCTTAGAACAAAGATTTCTAATTACAAATCATCAATATATACTACATTAGGACCTGGTACTAAATGTAGAATTAACTAAATCCAAAAGGATACATTCATGTTTTAAAAGAAACAAACATTATGAAAATTTTTAAAAATTGCAGAAATTGGGGTGGCCTTCTTAGAAGGATTTTTCAGCACTTTTAAAGTTATCTTAGAAATGTGTAAGTTTTGGTGGTACTTAACAGCTAGAAGACACAGTGAAATTTATTTCTATTTTTTGTCTCACCACATATTGGCTGCCAAGTTGAAAGCCACAACCTGGAACTTCATTCAGAATGTCATTCTGCCTTGTTTTGTTCTTTTCAAGTCTGACCTTTACTTTATCCAAATATCATTTTGTCTGTAAATATTAAAATGAGTTGCTGGCCACTCAGTGTTGTAAAATACGTGAAACACTTTTAAGGATTTTCCGGCTGGCATAGAAGCTCTAATTGTGCAAAGTCAATCTCTTAAAAACGTTTTACTATGGACGGCATTGCTTGCCATAATTAGGCAAGTAAGAGAGTCACTCGTGAAGCTGTAACAATTGGGTATTATGCTTTCATCTCAAATAATTTCAAATATTAAATGTTCATAGAGTAGGATTTTTAAAAGGTCTGTGCATCTTAAAGGCCACTTAGGCTACAGTGGAATTGCCGGAACCCAGCATGTACCAAAATGTTTTTGCATCCTTAGGTAATAAAAGTGTGAACCCCTGTGGCTGAAAGAGAATTTGAGACATTATCCTATCCCAAACTCCCCAGCCTGGTTTTTGGTAAGGAGGTCATTTACCCCATCCCAGACATTTAGGCATTATTACCTGCCTACTGTGGTATTTCGTAACCTCTCCATCAGGAAATGCTTTTACATATCTGAAATGTACTGTTTCTACCTCCCCGCCAACCACCCTCCCCCACCCCCAGAATTCTGGTAGGAAAAAAGGCTGCTTTAAGATGGAGAGTTCAGGCTGCAGACTAACTCTTGAGATTTGTTCTTCTATTCGGAATGTGGTAGCTGTATATTTGGGTCCCTCGGAGGATACCCAGAGCCATCACACAATTATGCAATGTATGCACTACAGGAAAGCACCAAGTAGAATGATGGTAGGGGTTTATATTCATATACACTCCCGTCTCTAAACTCAACACCTACCCGCATGTTATGTCCACCCTCCAGCACCCTCCTCTACACCGAGGAGGAACACCACAGGGGGATTTTGTTGTTGTTGTTGTTTTGTTTTGTTTTTCCTGAACTTGCTCAAAGGTGCCCTAATAGCAGCATTGACGACAGTGGCTACAGTAGTGAGTCTCAGTCTTCAGAGGGCCTAGACTCAACTTGGATACATGTTTTTAACACTCCAGTTACTCTGATACAGGTAGTCCAAAATCCTCTTTCAGAAAGAGTGTGTGGGTAGTTTAGCTGCATTCGATTGGTACCTGGTTGTCTAATCAAGCTACTTCCACTGGGGTCACAGAGGCTTTGGGCTGTTTGGTTGGACCCCATTTGATTTTCAGACAGAGGTCAGTGGAAGTCTACAGGTCATCAGTGAAGTTGACTAGCATCAGCGATATTTATATAACTTTTGACACTATATATTTCACTTTGCCTGTTTTTTATCCTCATGTTAGATATTTACTGTGTGCTTTCTTTCTTGTATTCAAAAAAATATTTATTAAGTACATAATGCATAATGTTTGAGAGACCATGAAAATCCAGTCATAATTTAGTAGACTGCTTCAGATTTGCACACATATAACCCCAACTTAAAGTGTAAAGTAATAAATTTAATAAAAATCACAATGCTTTAGAGTTTAGAGACGAACACATGATACCATTAGTGTTGTGACATGATACATGATCCTATATTATCTACAAAAGCAAAGACAGGACTCAGACACACTAATAATTAGATTTAAAAAAAAAATTTTGTCGCTTCACTTATTTTATCATTCTTTCCCTTTGACATGTTATAATAGTGCTGATAGTTAAAGTCTATTGACCATGACATTTCATGTGTGTGATATATATGATTATAAATTTGAAAGTTTTCAATTGAGATTTTTATGAGATATAAATGCATAACATAGATTAAAATGATGATCCTTACAGAATATGCATACTCAGGAGCTACTAACTTTCAGTTTAGATGTTGGTTCCAATATTGATTTTTGTATTGCAACTCTAGAAATAAATTCGGAGTTAAAGTTGACAGCATAATGCTTTAAATGCGTTGGATTGTTTTAGCTCTGGCAGTTTATTTTTTAGTGGTTTTGGTGTATATTAGGATTTTAATCTCTTTAGACTACCTGTGTGCAAATGGAGAATGAAAAGCCGGTTGGCTGATCATTGACCCCTAGGCACCAGAGTAAATCTCATCATCAGACTAGTTTGTAACCATATGAAAGGATACCTCTATCTCTTACCTGCATGATTGCTCCTACGGTTCACAGGAGATACTGTACGTAAATTAACATTTTTTTTTTGAAATTGTAGATAGTTAATTGGGATTTTTTTTAAATCTGTCCCCTGGGTTAGACAAATAGATGTAATTGGTGAGGGTAGAAACAGTGAGTTTGGAAGTTCTTCAAAGCATTCTTTTCAAACTATCTGAGCCCAGTCTGAATTTCTCATTTGTAAAATGGGGAAAATATTAAGAGCTTTGTGATGGATTTTTGTAAGGATCAGCAAGATGATGCATTGCTTAATTCAATGCCTACCTGACATAGGGTATGTGCTTCAACTTAACCCAACAAATGATTATGGAACATATACCATGTGTCAGTTACACTGTGCTAGGTGTGGAGGAAACAAATAAACAAAACAGTTCTGACCTTGTGGGCCTAATAGCAGGGAGAACATGAAGCTGTAGGTAACTCTAAATTCAGAAGTAGTCTGAAAGGGCAACTTTTATTGTCTATCTCTTGTAAACATGCCTGTTTATTCTTATTCACTCCAGATTTAGCAGCTTCATTTATGACATACCCAGTAGTTTTCATTACCTCTAAAACAAGTTAAAGTTAGAATAACATTTGTTCAATTCACCCTTCTTAGCTTTCTACCACTTCAGATAAACTCTGTTGAAGATAGAATAGAATAGAAAAGTACCAACTAACATATCATAATCAACTCCAGTTTCATTTTAGCTTAGATCAATTTCGAATGATGACTGGACAAACCACCTAGCTTCTCTAGGTGTAAGTTTCTTCAGTTATTTCCACAAGAGGTTACATTTGTTTTTTAAAAAATGAAGAAAGGAAAGATTCTTTAACAAGTACTTACTGATCGAGTACTCTAAAGCCAGATACTGTTCCAAGAGCTGGGAAATCGGCTGAGTCGGTGAACAATTATTCATTCCACGTCAGAGGGGCGAGAGGGTGCTAGGGAATAGAGAAGGGTAAGAGGATGCAAAGAAGTGACGGTGGCAACATGGAGATTTTTATTTTATTTATTTATTTTGGGGGGGGCTAAGGATTGTCAGGAAAGGCTTCCTTTAGAAGATGACTTAGGAGGAGAGAACAAAGGAACCCAGGGAATGAGAGGTAAAAAAGCTCCCCAGGCGGAAGGACCAGGAAGTACAAAAGGCCCTGAGGCCAGAGAGATGGAGATATTTTAACCACCACAATAGAAACTTTGGATTTTTCTCTAAGTAAGATGAGAAATCACCTGGAGCGATTTAAGCAGAGCCTTGAGATGAGTGTTTACCAGTGTCAGAAGGAACATAGCGAAAAGAGACCGCAGAATTGGACTAAATGTGTTTCTCTTGATCAACTTACCTATAGCATGAAACTCTTTGACAATATGAATGAATGATGTTATAGGTTTTCTTTCCAGGAAAAAAAAATGCATATTGCTATCCACAGAAAAGTTGGGTCTAGGCAAAATGTTTCAAAATTTCTATACTTTGTTCGATCCTTTCTTGATGATTCTCTTTTAACCGTAGTAGATCTCTGGGAAGAAAATGCTTGATGGAGGCCCTACACAAGTACTTGATTCTTTAGACCACTTGGAAAACTGGAGAAAAGAACAAAACGAAACTCATAATCATTTTAAAGGAGAGTCAACATGGCATTTCAACATAGAGACCAATTTAGGCAGGAGATATAAGGAGAAATCTGGAAATCTCTTTCAAGATGTGTTAATGTATCCATGCATGAATATTGTTGCATGTAAAATGTTTTACTGGGTGGGAAACTTAATGCAGTTTGTCCAAGCTTAGAAAGTATGGGATCATATTAGATGAAGGTTCTAATAAAGATACACCAAAATCCTAAATAAAAATACTACTGGTAAGAGCTTTAGGTATTTTGACTTTTAACTTTTGATTACTAGATAGTATGATGTATTTACTTTATTTTAGGATTTCAGGATGATGATGATGATGATTATTGGAAGATTAAGCCTAGCCAGCAGTTATATTTTTCTAAAAATTGCACTATCTCTTTAAAAAAAGATTGACATGCTCTTCGAATTGTGAAGCTGCTTTGTTTTCAAAAACAAATGGACACATTTCCTATTTAAATAGTGGTCTTCACTGTCTGCCCTTTGAATAAATGCTGGGAAAGTGTCTGATGTGCATGTATTTATCTTACAGCTTGACAAATGGAATGAAAGCCAAAGTGTTAAGCCATTACTGTGTAGGGGAGTAGAGGTCTTAACAAATACATTTGCTATTTCACTTTCTCTGTGTGTTCTGTGCATTAAAGTCTGGTTTACTGATATCCTCAGAAAGCGCATGGTCTGTTAAGTGG
This sequence comes from Pteropus medius, assembly GCF_902729225.1. Classification (NCBI taxonomy): domain Eukaryota; kingdom Metazoa; phylum Chordata; class Mammalia; order Chiroptera; family Pteropodidae; genus Pteropus; species Pteropus medius. The sequence goes on from NW_024340699.1 coordinate 6,301,359, forward strand.
TATTGTTGACAGAATAGGGGTTGGCCACAGCTTCCAAAAGAGTAGCTTTATTTGGTAATAAATCCACAGCATTAGAAAGGTAAGAGTAGGAGTCAGGGATGGGCATGACGCGAAGACTCGAAGGAAGAACCAATGAACATCCCCCCACTCCCCAAACCTCTGGAAGCGTATGTTGGAGTTTCTCCTCTCAGACTAGGAATCAGCCATTACCTGCAGCAACTGTCCTGAGTGTAAAAGCATGGACACTAAAAGCCCATGTCCCCCAAGGTGGCATCTGAAGCTGTCACTTAGTTTCATTACAGAGACACGGCAGAGGTATAGGATGCCTCTTATGAAAATTCAAACTCTATGTTCTTGAGAAAATAAAAGATAAACAGTGACAAATCTCTTCAACCCCTTCCTTCACCATGCCATATCCCACTCCTTCCTCCTCACCCCTATCTCTTCATCTCTGTGTCCCTGTTTTTCCCTTTTCAAAGTAGACCTAGGTCTCCACCACCCTCAGAGATAGGAAAGCTCAGGACAAAGTGAGATCAAAGTTCTGTACTAGTTAATCCTTAGCTTTTTGAGCTTCCCAGGGCCCAGGTCCTCCTGATTTAAAGAAATTTCAAGAATAATTTTGACAATCAGTGATGTTTGCTTTAATTTGTTTTGTTGACTTGAAAAACTAGCTCTTGTATTTGAAGATATAATTTCACTGCATTGCAGTCTGCTTTCAAATTAGCTTTTTCTTTCTTTCTTTCTTTCTTTCTTTTTTTTAAAATCAATATATCCTGTTTTCTAAGGGCAGGGACTCTGTCATATTTATCTCTAAAACCTCGCAATGCCTAGATCAGTGCTTTGGACAAAGTAGATGCGTATTAAATGCTTCAGTTGAATTATATCAAAATCTCCTGCTATTCTTTAAAGAAATTTTAGCCAGCCATGCACCCAAGACACTGCCTAGGCAATCTAAGACTATAAATAAAAGGTTTTCTGTATATTTTGTATTTAAAATTACTGTTTTTGTCTTGTTGAACATAATAAAGTTATTCCTGAACTTGTTTTTAAATTATAACACTAGAATGGTTAAAATTTGGTATTATTTACCTATTAAAAGTTAATTTCTACTGGATATTCTTTAAAATATTTAAATTTTCTGAAGTCACTGGACCAGATCATCTAAATCCATAGGACACAAAGTAGTCACTTTATTTGACGCCGACATATTCTCTTTAGGATTTCCTTTAAAGAAAGTCTATGCAAAATCCACTGAGCATAAAAAAAGAACCTCTATTTCTAATAGTCACTGGTGCCTTTTTGAGCTTTCTGTGCCTGGGAATTTAGCATTAACAAAGGAATTAGTGATGTCTTATATTCTCTGTACTCTAATCTTATATTCAGCTGTGATATCATTCATAATTACTATATATTTAAATCTCAGTTTGGAATTCAGGTGTCAAAGGAAAAGTAGTACTGGAAAAGTCTTCATTATCAGTTATGAGTGGCTGTAAAACTTACAGTGTTAAAACATCCCTTGAAATAGACATTAGAGACTTGAAAAAGGGATAATATAAAATTGATCAAAACCTATATTTCAAAGCAGCTTTCCCTACCATCCATGAAAAAAAAAAGAAAAGAAAAAGAAGAAGAAAAGCTTTAGATAGAAGTGGTTTAGGGTTTTTTCATATTCGAACACTTAATATCAGGCAGACAGTTCTATCTTTTATTGGAAAATTTAGGTTGATAAATAGATATATAAATATATGGATAGATGGCTAGACCAGATCAGGAATAAACTCCTGAAATAAACCACTCACCATGAACCTCATCTCGTTGTGGGGAAATAATCATGGAGGCTCATTGACAGCAGAAGTTAATTGGGATTCTGGGGGAACATCTCCTGTCCAGCAGCTGACCAGCATTTTATTAGGGAAAGAGTCTTAAGCTTCAGTGGGATTCTGAAGAACAAACCCACGAAGAGCCAGATTGCTGGGAGAAGGAGGGATCAGAGCTGGAGGGGGGAAGGACCTGAATATTGACAGAGGTCTGCATCTCTTCCTGAAATGGCACCCATTTCACTCCCGCCAGAAACCTTTCTGCTCAGAATCACATAGCACTTAGCAGCAGCATTACCTATCATTGCAATTGTGGGTTTCCGCACTTGATAATAGATCATTAGTTTTCCCATCAGAAAATCCACACTTTAAAACTCTCTCTGTACATATGTTATATGTGCATACTCAAATTGTGAATAATGTATTTCAGATATAATTCTGGCTTCAGGCATCACACGTTTACTCCGGTAATATTTTATCATTTTCTATTTCCACCTATTCTACTTGTTTGGGGGAGGGGTGGTGAAAGTTAATATAATTATCTGTAAGGGTTTTTTTTTGTTGCTGTTGTTTGATTTTATTTGTTTATTTTGACTTATCAGATCCAATCACAATGTGGAAACAGGTATGTTTTCTCATTAATACTCTTGGAAATTGGAGACCAAATTAATTTGATCCAAAGAAATGAAAATACTGTGATTATTTTGGAGACTATGAAGATGTAAATGCAAAACATTTGAACCACAGCAGAATCTAATCACCGCTCGGTAACAAGTTCCTATAGCAAAAATGGATTATAATAACTAAGACCAGATTATTAATTGGGGAGAGAAATAGAGGTGTAGAAGAACTTCCAAGACACACATTATGGAGAGAGAGACAACATTATATTTAGAATTTATTTTTGGACGAAATGTGTGTCCTCGTGTTTATCTGTGGAACCCAAGAACAATAAAGAATGGTGATTTTCAAGTTTTTACCAATATCTTCGTTAGGCCTATTATGGTTATGCCATTAACTGGAGAAGTGTTACAATAATTTTCAATTCTTTTCATTTTTGTTGCCTTATTTTCTTGGACTTTTTTTCTGAAAGTAAATGCCAACGCATTACATAGTCACGTAGCAAATGTCTTATGATCTGCAAAGCCAGTCTCCAAAGTAAATAAAATACTACCCAAATCCACTTTGTCAGTAGCCTATCAAAAAAGTACTTTTTTGGATTGCTACTATTTTTCCTTTACAATGTGTTTGAAGGCAAGTTTTATATTTGAAAAACTAAATGAACGCTTGGACAGCAATTGATTCTCTCCATCACATCCCTGCTGGATATGCATCCACCTCGTTTTCCAATAGGGCAGTGAGGGTTCTGAATTTCCAGTCTTAGTGCAGATCCCCAAGGATTGAATATGGCCAAAAAAAAAAGCTGACAAGCCTTTGTTACCCAGCACTCTGGCCATCAAAGGCAATGCCAGTGATGGGGCAGAATTTGCCTCTCTTGCTGTTTCCCTGATCCTCTGGATAAATTGATTACTTTGATCCTTAAAGCAGTAAATCTGACACTTCTCAGCAACACTACATTCCCTTCCTCCCCATTTTGAATAGAGGGATGTTTATAGCACTTGTCTGCTGCTCAGAATCACAAATTCAAGATTAACAGTGGGACTGTCACCCCTAGCTGTCCTACTGTTATCACTGGCCCACTATGGGGACACGTGCATATTTAACTTGAGACCTTTTCGTGGTAAAAACAGCACGTCACAGCTGAATACATTTATTATAACATTAAATGACTAAAACTGTTTATTCTGTGAACATAATGGTTTTCTGTGTCTTCGGTTCATCTTAATCTGTTTTAGTGCCCAGCTTCTCTCAAAAACCTCTTTTGAATGCAGAGTTATTCATTTCAGAGAATAGCTGTAAGAGGAAGAAGAATAAAACAAAATTAGCAGTTGATCAAGAGTACTTTAGACTGCCACCCTTTCCATTAACGATTTGATTTGATGTGAGTGCAGTGCTTTTCCTGGTACATTATGATAGAATAACCCTGACAGAAAGTAAAACCAAAGAAAACTAAAACTTGATCTAAGATACAGCAGCCTGCCACCCTCTCTATTAGCATTTTAATTTGATGGGAACTGTGTGGTGTCTTACTCTCAGTTCCCAGGAAAGGCTTTCTCATTTAAGAATGCCTTATCCCTATTAAGTCATCCTGAGTTTTTTCGAATTTATTTATTTGTTTGTTTATTCTTTTAAAGATTGCCTCTGCTTTCCTGTTGGCATTGGAAGGTGTTTATCAGACATATGGCTTTTTAGAAGAAATCTAAGCCTGCCTCTTGATGACAAAGTATGTTTTCATCAAGACTAAAGTATGCAGTTATGCGTGGGGGGGAACCTCTAATAGTACTTTTGTTGAAGTGGCTTCCTTCAAGAGAGATGAATTAGTCAGATTTTTATTCTTTTTGCTTTAAATTATTCTCTGCCTTAAAAATGAATAGGACAGAAAAAAAATTTATCTGAGAAAGACCCTTTTGTTCATCATCAATTGAAGTCACTGCCTTAATTCTGCAATATTTGGTTGGTGGGGACGGGAGCAGGTATTAGATCTCCTCATGGATGTTTGTTCCACACACCTGGAAATGAAGTAGAGACCTTTTTAAAATTCCTCTGCCAAAGGCTTTGCTCCCCTTCTTCCACAGGCTTCCCAAAACCGGGCTTTGTGTCCTTGCTTCCACTGTCAGATATAGGGGTAAAGAACCAGGGAGTTAGCCGCATCAAAAAGGAATGTTTTTCTTCTTCCGAAATCTTAACTCAAAACGTTTTAACCTCAGGCCTAGTTGATCAATTATCATCCTGGAGCAAACTACATACAGTGAGTCTATTTAACCCCTTCAGGATGACGGTATCTCCCATGAGGATTGCTTCAACTCCTTTTTTTCTTATTTTTATTTGTACCCTTCTCTGCATCCCCAAAGATCAGAACATTTCTATATTCTGATGTTTAAAAACAATGAGGATCTGAAAATTCGAGAACAAAAAAATAAAGACATTTTTATTACTGTTATTTTTATCAAAAAGGAAAAATCTTATTTCTTTGAATTCATTAATTTGCCACTCAATAGAGAGAGGGTTCTGGCTCACTCAATTTTATATTTTTCTGAGACTTTTGTGTAAAAGCTTCCCTTTTCAAAATCATTTCTTATATGCATATTCCCTAACTAAAAGTCTTTTTCACATCAAAGTTACACTTTGAAGCTTTCCAGCAAAGTAGCAGCTAGGCAATGTATGACAACAGCAATAATTTATTTGCGTCGTTTTATCGGAGAAAAAAAAGTTTCATCCTTATTTAAATAGCAGTTTTAAAGCCTAATTAACTAAATTGATAGCTTTATGTATGTAAATTGCCATAACAGAAGAAGGGAATATGCAGGATGGGGTGGAGGAGAGTGGGGGGCAGTCTGCCCTTGTTGAATAATGCTGCTTTATTAAGCATATCTGTATGCTCCCTGTGTATCCTGAGACCTGTCTGTGGGGTTATAAGTTCTAACAGGGGGATCTGTATGGAAACAAAGTCTTCAAACGTTTAGAAGCGAATGTAGCCACAGTCTTTGGAAGATGACACCTGTTCATTATTTGGAGATCTTATTACTTTGATGCCTTTATATAACATACACGAATGCCCTTTAAAGAGCAGATTATGGAAAAGAAAAAAGTCTCACCTAGTCAGTCCAGAGACCAATGGGGAACAGGGGAATATATTCTGCCAAAGTGGTTTTATTACCCTGTAATTGTCTGTGTATCTGGTATGTCCCATAAAGCTCTAATTACAGCTTATTTTTATATAAAACACAACATATTTAACATATACTTAACCAAATATATTCAAGTATTATACTACTAAATATACTGTTTGTATAATAGTTCTATTGAAAGGTTATTTTCACATATATATTCAAGTATTATACCACTAAATATACTGTTTGTACAACAGTTATATTAAAATGTTATTTGCATTTACATAAAAATTATTTAATATATACTTATTTATTTGTAAACTTACATAAAATTTTATTTCTGTCTTAGGGCAAACCAATTGAAATTTCTGGCATTCAGCTGTGTTTGACCTATAAAAATAGTGATTTTATGTGATTCAATGTACTACATATAAAAGTATATATAATTGCAGTTGACATATATTCATTAAAAATAAAATTCGGGATAGTTTTACTAATGAGTCTTTACTTTGATCATGAATCTGACAAACGCTTTGGATTTCTCCTTAGAAAAATTCAGAGTGGTATACAATTTTAGGATGCTCACCGCTTTCCAATGAGCATCACGAAATTTGTCCAATGTCTCTTAAGAACCTTCTCCAAGTACATGAGATTATATAGGAAGGCAGGCCCCAGAGGACCAAATGGTGTCTAGAGCATGGGCTGGCCTAAGGAAGGTTGATTTAAGGATAGGCTACAGGCCTAGCACTCACAGGGATTTCTAAATGACCAGGTTGGGGAGATAAACTAAAGGCTACGGACATTCGAGTTGATTCTCTGAATAGTTGATGCCTCCCCACCCCATCCCCACCCTCACTGTGGTGTCTTTTGACTTCTTTCTCTAAGGCTTGGTGTTTCTGCTGGTGAGAAAGGAAAGAGCAGTTGCTATCTCGGATCCCTACACTGTATACCTTAGACGGAATTTCATCTCTGTCCCCATCCACCAGTTTTTCTCAGTGTTTTATTTGGTCCCAGAGACCATCTCCTTAGCAATGAGCAAACGATGGGCAGGGAACCTAAATCAGGGATTCTTGGAAAAGCGTAGGAGAGAGTGGCGAGTCCCTAAGATAAAAATCTTTGTTTTAAGGGTGAGTTTGATGTGGAGGAGAGTAAATAATGTGGTTGGGCTCTTTCAGTTTAAGCAGCTTTTACAGACCTCCCATCTTTAGTCACCTCTTTGAAATGCATGGTGACAACACACTGATATTGCTGAGGTTAATGACTAACTGATTAACAACAGAGAGCACATTTGCAGACAAATGAGCTGTAATAATTGTTGCAGGAACTCCTTTGAAGAAAATGTTTTAAATAGGCTTATGAGAACTCTTGGAATGGCTTCTTCACTCAGTCCTGCAAGACTCTCCCCATTTCTTTCCAACCTTCTGTGCCCTCTCTCTGAGGACAGTGGAAGAGAAAAATCACCAGGTTTATCCCAAATAATCTGAAAAAAAAAAAAAAAAACCAGTGCTGGTTTATTCAATGTTAAGTATTTCAGGTAGTAGTCATGTAAATTAGCTGAAATTTACACTGTAAGCTGCTTTGATCTGTAGTCTAGATTTGCTAATTTAGAAACCAAGAGTTTGAACTTAAAATTCAGGAAGACTCAATGTGCCTATATCTTTAGAAAAGGACTACGGCATGTATTCAAAACAGTGAAAGTGACAACAACATGTTATTCTTATCTGCAGGTATCAAATTCAGGAAGTTACAAAAAAAAAAAAAGGAGTATTTTCAACTTTTTTAAACCAATGTACAATTTTGATAGCTAGAACACTAATCCCCAGGGTCCCAAAATCTTGTCAAATTTGCATTGATCTTATTCCGCCTCATCTTAAGAATTACTACTTTGGCTACATGCAATTGCCAATGTGGCAGTGGCCTTCAAAATTTGGAGTGCATCAAAATCACCTACAGGGCTCTAAAGGAAAGAAAAAAAAAAGGAGACTTCTGAGACCCTGCCCCTAGAGTTTCTGCTTTAATAGGTCTGGATAAGGGCCTGACAATTTGCATTTCTAGCCAGGAAAAGCAGTGCAGATGATGCCAATCCTGAGACCTTACTTTGAGTGCATCGTTCTAGAGATATGTTCATAACTGGATGCCCTTCGGGTAGAGAGATGCCCACAACTGTTCCTCTCCCATCTTCTAACCCAGTGGTCTCCAACTTTTTTGGCACCAGGGATGGGTGCTCCTATGAGAATCTAATGCCTGATGATCTGAGGTGGAGCTGAGGCGGTGATGCCAGCGCTGGGGAGCAGCTACAAATACAGATAAAGCTTAGCTTGCTAACCCACTGCTCACTTCCTGCTGTGCGGCCCAGTTCCTAAGAGGCCCCAAACCAATACTGGTCTGTGGCCCGATAGCTGCTCTAACCCACCCGTGGACACTAACAGAGTCCACTGTTTAGGGAGGAAACAAGCAACCAGTCACCCTGCCATTGTTGTTTCGGTCTATGGTTTTCCTTTTATTCTCACTTTTAGTCATTTACTTAGTCAACATGCTTTCATTGACTACTTCCCCAGCCTAGGCATTAAGCTGAGGTCCTGGAGTTACGAAGTGACTGCATTCTGATTAAGGACCTTACTGAAAGCCCTGCCAGCCTGGGAAGGAGGACAATACATTAAGGTATCTCAGATGGATAGAATCAAGAGGACAGGGATACAGTGATCAAACTTCACTCATCCACAGACTATTTCCATAATATTTTTCTTTTATTCCTTCACTTAACAATATATTAAATTTACTTTCAAAGTGATCATGTATCATTATCACAAAAGTTAAAACCAGTACATTTTGTCATCAATAAAAGGTAGCCAAAAACACAGAAAGAACTACAGCAAAACAAGTCCACTAAATTCTGGCTAGACATTCTTACCTGAAGAAGGGTCTGTGCCAGAGATCCTTTGGAGACAAAAAAAAAAAGAGAGAGAGAGATGAGCAAATGTCAGAGAGATACCGAAAACATTCTAACCATGCATGATGTCTGCTTCGATATTATTGGAATTGTTTGAAGAAAATTGGAAATGGGAGCCTTTATCATTATGTAATTCATTGTTATTTATTGCTCTGCCAAATGTGCTATCTATAATTATATTAGGACCACCAGTATGATTTCTCTCCCTTTTTCAGAAAAATAAATAAATAAATAAAACTCCGCTAGAAGGAACAGGAAAATGTCAGAAAAACAAGATTGACAGACTGGAATGATAGCCTTTAGCCCCAAGTAGAGCCTGAGACAGCCAGAGTAGGGAGGGTATATAAAAAAGTGGTGTGCAGGACTGGACGATGGGCTTGTACTATGAATCAAGAAGCTTGTGCCTTCTTTATGGAGTCACCTCAGGTCATCTGCATTGCCCCAGCTTGGAAGGGGAAATTCGAATCGAATGTTTCCCTAACCCTGGTTTTATTGAGATATAGTTGACATATAAGATTGTATCAGTTTAAGGTGTACAGCATAATGATTTGGTATATGTATATATTGTGAAATGATTACCACAGTAAGTTTAGTTAACATCCATCACGTCACTGTTATAAGTTTGTTATGTGTGTGTGAGAACTTCTAAGATATGCTCTCTTAACAACTTTCAAATACACAATATGGTATTATTAATGACAGTCATCGTTCTGTACATTATATCCCTAGGACTTATTTAACTTATTACTGGAAGTTGGTATCTTTTGACCACATTCATGCACGCATTTTGACCATCATCAATCTGTTCTCTATTTCTCTGAGTTCACACACACACACACACACACATCTACATCTACATATACATACACACATCGCATGCTCTTTATCCAGTTATCTACTGAAGGATGCTTAGGTTGTTTCCAAATCTTTGTTATTGTAAATTAATCATATTATAAATGTGAATCTAACGTTCCTAATGCAAAAACAATGGCCATTGTCTAATGAGAAACTTTAATAAGTGTTTCAAAAGGCATTTTCATTGCATTGAGTACCTGTGTTACTACTACACAGAAGTTCTAGTGGCAATATTAGGAGTCACATTTTGTTCTAATGATTATATGATCCCTGCTTCTGATGTAGGAATTGGAAAACATTGTATCATATCAGAAAGTACCATGGGTTGCAATTATCACCCAGACTAGGGAGAAAAGTAAAGAAATCGACTTCTTTTCTTGGCCACTGAGTTTGTGAGCACCTATGGATTCTCTTTTATCATCTCAATGAAAACCATGAGTCTACATAGTGAGAATACAATTTGGCATCAATATGGAAAGAGTAATTGCCAAAAAATAGTACTGTATGACTTCGCCTCTAACACCATTATGTATATAACTTAAATTTATATTTACTGAACTGAAATAGTACTAAGAATTCTGAGAAAAAAGAAGAAGAGTTAGAATGTAAAACTTATTTTTACAGTATTTTTTTCTAACTTTGACATACAGTATCTCAGTTTATTTTTAAACTCATTTAACAAATAGTAAAACTTGGCCCTGGAGAATAACTTAATTTACACAGGTCACCTTTGCAGTTGATGACATAGCTACTATTAGAACCCAGTTCTGATTTTCAGCTCCTGCTCCATGATAACTAGTTGTAACAATAATAATATTAGTGATAAAAACAGCATCAATGATGAATAACATTTATTGAGTGCTTGTTATAAGCCAACTCTTTTACATGAATTATCTCATTTAATTCTCACAACAATCTATGAATCAAGAATTACAGATCTCCTAATTTTGCAGATGAGAAAATGAAACTCAGAGAATTTAAATAATCTCCTTGAGGTTAGACAGCTAATCAATGGCAGAGCTGGGACAATACACAGGGTCATTTTAACTCTGTGAACTTTTGGATTCTTATGTGTCTGTTCTCAAACCATCTTGAATGTATTTTAAAAGTAGATCTAATTCCTGGAGACAGACATTGTTACAGAACGAATGTCGGCTGTTAATATTCATCTGCACCTCTGGGAACCAAAGCTCTAATGTCCTCTCTAGGTCACCTAGGATGTTATCATCTGTCCCCACGTCCCATGGCCACATGTCCTCAGAGGCATTCATTCCTCTCATTAAATGAATTCCTGCCAGGGGGTTTATAAGATGCTGTCATGGCTTTGGGCCATCATTGGCATGCAATATTTGCAGATAGGACTTAAGCAAACGGCTTTGGGTACTCCTAGCTTGCTTGGGAGGAAAGTGGTCTTCTACTCCCTACATTTCTTTATATGAAGTCAGTCCAAAAATGTAAGTTTTTAACCTCCTGTCTATCATACTGTGCACAAAACACTTAAAGGCCTACAAAACCTGACTTCTTTGTCCAACTAACAGTACCTCCAACTTACAGCAATTGCATCGCTTTCTTTTTTAATGCGATTTTAAAATAATTACTAAATGAGAATATCATCTTTGTGCAAAAACCTTAGAAATAGAAATAAGGTTGACATCCCTATAATCTCTTTCTTCCAAAGGTAATCACTGTTTTTATGCTGGTGTGTGTGTGTGTGTGTGTGTTTTCCCTGGACCATTTTCTACTTCTTTATGAATCTGTGTAGCCATAGAAAATATATAGTATTTTTATGTTATTTTCACATAAATGATATTATAGCATATACATCTCTAAAATGTGTGAGTATTTTTCCCTATTATAAGCGATTTCACAAACTTTTCATATAGTATGTAGTTTTTACTTCATTCTTTCCATTGTTTCCTGACCTTCTATAATCTGGATATGCTATAACTTAGTGTATTAGTGGATGAATATTTGGGCTGATCAGAATTTTCTGCTATTACAAACAAGGTTGCAGTGAGTATCTTTGCCTAATACATCCTTATTCATCTCATCCTTGTCCACACATGCAGTTTTTTTTTTTTTTCTGGAAATGATATAGAAGAGTGAAATTCTGGATCATAGGGCATGACGTTTACAAATTTTAATAGCTAGTGTCCAATTGCTTCTCTGATAGGTTTTCTAAAATATATTCCTATTAGCCATGCAAAAGAAGGCCTACGTCCTCCACCCTCAACAGCACATGCTAGTTTGTAAACATCTTCTACTTTCTTGTGACTATTTTGGAAGCACCGAGAGAGAGAGGAATAACATAAGGTTAAATATACTAGCATCGCCCTAATTGCCTATGTTAGGGCTGTGATTCAGAAAGGATGAAGCTTGGTTGGCCTGAAATGTGACCCTTTTAACTTCATTTTTAGCATATTCCAGGCTCTTCACCTCAGTTGCCACTTTAGAGCCCATTTCATTTATTTCTGTTCTAACAGTAGCACCCAAGGTAAAAAAAAAAAAAAACCCTCCAGAAGATGGGAGGCCTGACGACACGATGTAGTTGAAATGCCAGAGACAGCATTCTCTATTGCCAAGAGAGATGGACTGTGCCTCTACCTATTTAAAAGTTAACTTTATTCTTTTCCTGGAAATAAAATCAAAATGAGTTGTACCCCCATCCACACACACACACACACCCTCCCCCACCTCAACCCCAGACAGCTCCTAAGGAATTAATGACCAGCTGAGGTTAATGAGTCCCCACTCGGCTTTGGGCCATCAGCTCTCCCAGCTGGCCATTAATCCCCTAGAAATGCCTCACGCCTTGGTAGTTACTCCTTAATTATGGAAGGCATTAAGGATCAGGCGAGAATCCTAAGCGAAATGAAAAGGCCATTTTTCACTGATGCTCAGCGTGGGACACTTTGAGTCCAGGTGGCACCAGGAAACACAACCACACTGCGATTAAACCAACTGCTTCCGCAGAGGAGTCATCAATCTCATCCAAGTTCAGGGAGGCTCTTCGAGGTTACCTTAAGTTCGAGACCAAACAAATAACTTGTGTCCAATGAATTCTTGATTAAATTGTCTGAGGACCAGTACTGTGGGCTTATGACAAGTCGAAGATAACTAGATCTTCAGATTTGGGGAGTAGGTGGGGAAGTTGTCTATATGGTTTCATTTCTTAAGGGAGTTTAAGATTTCTCCCATCTATCTATCTATTTATCCCTACTAAAATTAACCTGTAAATTATACTCTTGAGTCAGAACCATTGATTTTTAAATGATTACTCAAAACTAGAATTCTTCCCATGTGCCTTACAATTTTTATTATTATTTTTAACTGACAAGGTTGAAGGCACCAGCCACTACCATTCTATTCACCAGAGAAGCAATACTTTTTAAACAGTTTTTAATACGGAGGTTTCAGTGCTTAAAATATTACAACTTCTTAGAGGACGATACTAAGTTTAATGTTAAAATAGGTTTTTGGAAAGTTTGATTAGCAAACATTAACATTTTCATCTGAATTGTCAGAGCCAAACTCGATCGAAAAGAGCAGTGTTTTAAATGAGTGGACCCAGAGACGTACTCTTTGTCTAAGTCCAGAGCTGTAATAGGGCTGTACGGCCTATGCTTGGTGTTCAGTGCATGGGAGTGTTTAGGGCGGGAAGTGCTTGGTGAGCAGTGAGTGTGAGCCTGAGGCAGCACTGACTGAGAGGGAGACTAGAGGGAGTCACACAGATAAAGCTTAAACAAAATTTACCTACTTCATTTTATTCTAGGGTAAATCTTACCGAAACAAGCCCCGTTATTATTTTTCCTAGCATGAAGATAACATTAGATTAATATGAGGTTAACACTGTATCACACAGTAAAACAAACTCTAAAAAGAGGAGGTGCAAGGAGAAGCAGTTCCCGGTAGCCCCATATTGGGCTCATGAGATGAAGAATCTGGGTGTGAATCCTGATTCTGCCCTGTACTTATTGATACGGGGCTCTGTGCAATTGCCTCAACTCTCTTGGGAAAAAATGCCCCTTTCATATGTTGAGGCTAAAACAAAATAATGCTTATGAATAACTGTGCATAATTCTTCACAGTTATTACTTAATATATGATATTGTCCATGGATAGATATAATCTAAGATATTTAGTGAAAAATAATAGTTACATTAAAGAGAAATCTTGGAGTCATCTTCGACTTTTCCTTTTGTTCGCTCTCTAAATCTAATTTGTCAGGAAATTTACTCCGTGTATCTGTGCATATGTGTCTGCTGCCCGACTTCTACCAGCTTCTCAACCACACTGCTCCTACAGCTTCACCACATGGACCACTTAACAACCAGGTCCAAGATCTTATCTCCCATTCCTGTCCTACTGTTACCCAGCCTTAAATAATCTCCCGGCTCCCTGCGTTTCTCTTCAAAGTTTTCTTCCAAATGCTGGGATGGAATTTTGTAACACACTAGGTAGGATCCAGAATTCTATTTCCTTTATTACTTATCCAATTCCTCTACATCTTATAAGACGCTAACTTCATCTCTTTCTTGCACTTGGCCCACATCACCCTGCCATTTTTGGCCAAAATCGTATAAGCCTTTATCATTTATGTCACACATCTAACCATTCATCTCACATTTACCTGGATTGTCATTTTGTGATTTTGTGTGTGTGCGTTATGTATATACAATTATATTGTACCTTCGAGGCAATTGCTTACATTTTGAATTCAAAGACTATTCTTCGAGTCTTCTTTTTAGCATGTTTTTAATTTTCTAGGCAACACACATAGCCTAAGCGATAAAATATTTACAAAAGAAAAGCACAATTTTCCTTTCATGAAACTTATTATAGGTTGAGCGGGAGATAGACAAGATAGATACCAATGAAATGATCACGCTAATGTTTACCTAATTATAATTTGTGAAAATAATATATAACAAAAGAACCTGTTTTAGGCTTGAAGATCAAAGAAAGTGTACTTAAAGAAAAAATGGGAAAGGAGTTATCTGATTAGGAGCTAATTATTGAGGGGGATTGTAAGAACATTTCATACGAAGGGAGGAGACAACCTGTAGTGAAGAGAGAACTCAAATTTCAGAGAGGGACAGGAAAGGCCAATGGGGCCAGACCCAGGGAATAAGGGATAAAAGAGGTACAATAAAGCTGGAGAAAGAGGTAGCCTTCTCAAGGTGTCTGCAATTTCTACTAAAGAAATCGATAAACATGTGTTGTCTCATGAGGGCTCCACACCCTCCAAGCACCTAGTGAATATATGTTGAATGAATATCTAAATGAAATTGTGACATTTGTATAAATGCCATTTGTTCCTCATTTATAACTGGAGAGTGAATAGGAAATCTGTAATGATTTATTGCAGGATTCTCAAGGGCTTAGATTTCTGACCCAGCTTTCAGACTGATAAAAATACTTTGAATTATGTGCAAAAAGAATGAAGTAAAAAGGATAAAGCCAAGGGAATGTAGTCTACTTAGAATTATTGAATGTTTAGTTCCAGAAATGAATGATTTAAAAGAGATTTCCTTTGCTCTTATTTTTTAAGCTATGCCAAATAAAATATCTCAAAATCTAAATAAATTCCCACTCCGACTTCTGTAGCAACTTTATACAGTGTCTCTACAGAGGTTCAACATAAATCTTCATGAGTCTGTTGCATTTTGTACCTAAAGCTTAGCTTCTCTAGTACTGGGAAAAAAAGTTTAATTAGACTTGACAAGAGGTTCTATTTTACTGTGGATTATTATTGTTTGGGATGAAGATAGAAATACTAAAGTATGTAAGTGTGGCATCTCCATATGGGCTAGGTAAGAAGATCTTAGCAGTAATTCAATGCTATGTTTCATGGCATAACGTGGTTTTGAGTTGAATATCTGTACACTTCACTCATCTCGCACCCCAAGGAGCTTTACTGCACAGAAAGGATATTTCCCTCTTTCCTTCTTCTTAAGACATCATCTGGTCTCTGTCAGAGATTAAACTCGGTTCTTTAGTCAGTCCAGAGCGACACATCTATTTAAAGCATTAATGGATAATCAGACTCCTCAGGGAAATTTAATGTGGTTAAATAGTAATAAAGGAACTTTCCAATGGAACATAAACAATACCATAATGAAGAATATTAAATCATATGTTTTGTCACTGAGCCCATTATAGAGCCAATTTAAAATTATAATACATTTGCATTTAGCACTTGCTGGAGATTGGCAAATTTGTTCATGTGAAAAATAGAAAATATAGATTAAATGTCGTTAGATTTCCCTCTTAGAACTAAATAATCACTCCTATATAAATGTATCTATATTTCTTCTTTCTTTTCTTTCTTTCTTTTCTTTTCTTTCCTTTCTTTCTTTCTTTCTTTCTTTCTTTCTTTCTTTCTTTCTTTCTTTCTTTCTTTCTTTCTTTCTTTCTTTCTTTCTCTTTTTACTATCATCTATATCTTTTGTATATAAAAATATATAATGTATATTCTTAGCCCAGTAAATACATTTTAATGACTAAAAAGATATATTTTATTGAGGCATTTTAAATATTTAAAAATTAATCACAAGCAACAGAAAAATTAGTGATTTGCTTTTAAATGCCTCTCTTCTCCCAGGAACTGGCTAGCATTTTGCTCCAACACATGATGCATGATGTATGAAGAGGACTGGACAAAGAGAGAAGCAGTGTGAGCCAGGAAGAGTGAATCAGAGTTGGCTGGTGTGAAAGCCAAAATGTGCCCAGACTGTCTCCTCAGCAGCAAACAGGAGACAATCTGGTCACCTTTAAATGACTGGCAACTGCACCCTGAAACCAGTTGCTGGCATTAGTAGAGCTGGTTTTTATGTATTTCTCTTCATTTCCTGAAAGGTCTTCTGATTTTTTTTTCAAGACAACCAGCAATAGTCCTGGACATCATGCTTCCTTTGTGATTTATAGTTTCTTTCGCCTTCTAAGAAGGCATTACCAAAAGTTATTAGCTTGTTTCAACATCACTTTGTGATGATATACTAATGGTTCCAGAAATATAATATGATGTGGCATTTTCAACAATATTTTAACGCAGACATTCCACCCCAGGAACTAGGGTGCCTCATTTAGTGTTGTCTGTTACGTAAAAGTAGAAACAATTTAAATGTTGAACAGTAAGAAATGAGTATGTAATTATTGGCAATGATGTACAAGTGTTTATTGACAAAGGATACTCAAAGTATATCATTAATAATGAAGGCAGGATCTAAAACAATGTAAACACATATACACACATATACATGTATAAATAGTAGTTATATTTTATGTGTAAGATGGGCAATTTTTAGACTTGTTTTTTTGTTTTGTTTTGTTTTGTTACTTATATAATCCTGGTTAAGAGTGGCAATAGTTATTTTTTCTATTTAAGTAAATATGTCTAAAAATAATAGAATTTTCAATGATCATAGAAGGTAAGTTTTTCTTACACAATGTACTGTTCAAGGTTCTCCAGAGAAACAGACTCAATAGGAGATGCATTATAAATATAACATTGTATATATAATAAAGAATTGGAAAACACAATTAGGAATACCGCTAAGTCCCAAGATCTGCAGTCGGCAAGCTGGAGACCTAGCAGAGCCAATGGTTTATTTCTGGTCCAAGTCTGAAGGCTTGAGGATCAGTTGAACCGGTGGAGTAGGTTCTAGTCTAAAGGCTGTCAGGCTGGAGATACAGGAAGAGATGATGTTTCAGTTTGGGTGCAAATGCAGAAAGGAACTGAAAACCTAGCTGGAAGACAGTCAGGCAAGAGGAATTCTTCTTACTCACCATAGGAAGGTCACCATAGGAAAGTTCTGTTCAGACCTTCAACTGATTGAATGAGAATGAGGGAGGGCCATCTGCTTTACTCCATCTATTAATTTAAATGTTAAACTCATCTAAAAACACCCTTACAGAAATATCCCAAATTATGTTTGACCAAATATCTGGGCACGTTGTGACACAGTCAAGTTAACACATACAATTAACCATCAGACACACAATTTCTTAGACCGTCTGCATTTCCCATGTCTGGACCTGTGAAACATTGTAGATTTCAGAATGGTTCTAATACGAAAACAGAAAATGAAGAAAGAAGCTCCAATATGAGAGAATCTTCATGTCCTCTGTGTTTACTCTGTGCAAAATAAGATTCTGAATTGTTTGTTTCTGAGAGAAGGTGAAGAATTGAGAAATTTTGTGAAATAATTTAGCTGAAGTCTTTCTGCTGAAGTCCCATTTCCTTTGGACCTCCATTACTATGATTGATTTTTGACATTAATCCTAAGCAGTGATATCTGTGTGTGTCATCTTTATGGTTTTTGAGTAGAAAAAATAATGTGAACACACAAAAAATAATACAAAATGAGAAATGTTTTTTATTATTATTATTTATCTGTTTTGTTTTGGTGTAATGAGTGCTATTATATACATACATAGATATTTTGGTTTTGATTTTGGTCTTTCAACCTTAAAACATTTATTACAAATTTTAATGACCTTTTTTCTTATAGGTAATTGTATTAAGTTTCTATTGCTGCTTTAATGCATTACCACATACATAAATTTGTAATAAACAGTACAAATTTATTATCTTTCAGTTCTGGAGGTCAGAAATCCAAAATATCTCTCAACAATTTAAAATGTAGGTGTTGGCAGAATGGTATTGCCTTCGGGAGGCTTTAGAGGGAGGGTCTGTTTCTATGCCCTTTTCCAGCTTCCAGAGCCCACCCCTATTCTTTGGCTCCTGGCCCCCCTTTTTTTAAAAATCTTTAAAGGCGGCAAATATTTCATTCTCCAGTATCTTTCTTTTACAGATACATCTTCCTCTGACTGACTCTATCTTTTTGCCTCCTTCTTTCACTTTTAAGGACCCTTCTGGTTCTGCTGCGCCCAGGGAAATAATTCAGAATAACCTAAAATCCTATGTTAAGGTCAACAATTAGCAACATTAATTCCATTTGCAGTCTTAATTCCTCTCTGCCACATAACCTGGAACACTCAGGGTTCCTGGGATCAGGGCTTGGGAATCTTTGGAGGACCATTATTCTCCCTATCGCGACAATTGCATCTTTCCCACTAAACGCAGCCTCATCGGGACTGGGCTCAAGAAGTCCTGCTCTCCCTGTTCTCAGAGCTGGCATGTAACCTAGGCAAAAGCATTTGTGCTTTATTTTGCAAATTTATACCTGAGAGAAAGGAACCAAAGACTGAGAAATTGGACATGTTTCATTTTGGTGGTAGAATCTGAAAGAAGCTGGCATGGCGTTTCTATGACAGAGATTCTCAGAAGCTACTGCCCCCTGTTGTTCATTAATTCCCTGAACTTATTCTTTTTTCTTCCTTTATTTTTGTGAGTGACCATTTTTTCCAATGAATTCTGTTATGCCTTCATCTAGCTAAGGTGAATTTCCTTGACTCACAACAAAACAATCTTAATGATACAAGAAATAAAAGAAAACAGGGGAGACTGAGGGGATTAGAACCACTCTCCGAATGAGTAAATATGATTTATTCCATATTACTGTGCTTAAATATTATAAATACCCTGGATAGTGAATAGAATTTCTTACTTTTCTAACAGCATGCAGGTAGAATTACAAACTGCATTGCCGTTCCTTGGGACTAATCATACAGATGAATTAGGGAACAACGTGGTTATTTATATATTATTTCTATTTGTTTAAATGAACTCAATGCCCCAAGGCCAATGGGCCTGTGTACAAAAATTAATAAACACGAGACTAAGTTCTTACAGCAGTCTCTGGAAACCTCTCTCGTTTTTGAGATTCTCCACTGAGTATAAATACAAAAACAACTATAGAAATCTAGAGTGCCTGAAGGGCTTGAAATCTAAGCAAAGCAGATTTTATTAAAAAAACAAAACCAAAAGTTGACCTTTTTTTTTTTTTTTTTTTTTTACACATGGCTTTTACTGAAGTAAACTATAACACAATTTCTTTAAACACTTCACAAAGGAATCAAGCAAGATAAATGGCTAAAAGGGCAATTTGACAATGAGAAGAAGAAAGAAGAGGAACTAAAAAGGGAGGAAAAAAAAGTTAGATAGGCTCAAAAGATCAGGAGGATCCTCCAACTGGAAGTCTTCAATGACTGCGTGTTTACACATATGTGATGGCAAGGCTGGCTTAAGATGTTGACACAGCTACATATGTGGTTTTAAGCCAGAGGAGATTTTGCAATACACACACCATGGGAAGCCATGATGTGTGTCAGAAATGAGTGTTAGAAAGAATCAATTATAGGATTTGGGTCTCGGTTGGGTGATTTAGGGAAAGTCTAAATAAGGAGAGATTTGCTTTAGATTAAATACTGTCAGAAAGTGGGGGCAATTTTACAATTGGCTAGCTCAATAAATTTTATTTAGAAGGAGGAGAGAATAACAGGAGGATAAATATGCAATTGGTAATAAATAGCAGTCATCTAGTTTGGCCAAGAGATGAGGCAGTTGATATTTTATCAAATGGTAGATGGTAGAGTGACCTTGTTTTTGTGTATGCTTAGACAAAGGTATGCAATGGCCTTGTTTTTTTTTGTTGTTTTTTTTTTTTTACTTTATCATGATCTCAGTATTCTGGTCTCAGGTTGGTATTCTATGAGAATTTATGTTTAATAAGAGAATAGCATGGTCTAGCTCTAAGTGTCAGGTAGGTTCTAAATGTCAGAGGCTGTTCTTTCTCTCTTCTCCTCTCCTCTCTGTCTCTCTCTCTGTCTCTGTCTCTCTCTGTCTCTCTCTGTCTCTCTCTTCCTCCCATTTCTATACATTCTATAAGGCTCAGGATTCATACACACACACACGACCAGCCAACCCAGAATACCAATAGTATCGATATTGAGAAAGTGTGCTAACTGAAAAAAGTAAAAACAAAACAAAATAAAATAAAATAAAAGAGAGTTTGAGAAGTTCTGAGCTACACAATTTAACTCATCCAGAGATTTTCCACTCATGATAAATTTTGGGATTCTATTTTGTCAGGTGATGTGTTTGAGATTACAAGAAAGAAAAAGTGAAAAATAGCCCCAAGTTTCCTAAACTATTTCTTCTGCTGGTTGCTTCTTGCTTTAAGTGGGGATGAACAAATACATCTCAGTGAATAACACATAAAAGTTCCCAGGTGGATGTGCCTGAGACCTGGGGCACCCAGAGGAGGGGGTGGTCCCCTGAGGCAGAGGGGACCCAAACAGGATGCTCTGAGATGACTGTAAGAATGAGGAGTGTTTCATTTTTAGAATGATGTAGATCATCTTTGAGTTGGACTCTGAACCAAAACCCCACAATGTAGCCCATCCTCATCCTTCTCGGGGCCTTGTACCTGCTGTTTTCTGTGGCTTACAGTTAGCACCCTCTGTGGTTTGTGCCCCCTTCACACTGCCAGCTCCCTTCTATCAGTGAAGTCTCTGCTCAAATGAATTTGATCATACCCCACATCTTTTCAACCCTATTTCTCTTGTTTTAGTTATTTCATAGGGATTACAACTAAGTGAAATTATGTTGTTTGTTTATCACATGCATTTGCTTGTATCTTCCATGAAAAAAAAATAAATTCCAAGAGAACAGCAGCCTTGTGCATTTCGCAGCAGTATTCCCCGCACCAACGACAGTGCCTGGCATGTGCCAATAAGTGTTCAGTGATGCCTGCTGAATGGATGAATGAATGAAATCTTGGCTCCATTCGTGTGCCTGTAGAACGATGTGGTCAGAATCATAACTAAATAACTGTCTTAGGAGAAAAAGTACTATCTGGGACTGTCAGTTCATCAGTAATGGGAGTCGAGAATCTCCACACATAAGAGTGAATTAAAAAAAAAAAAAAGAAGGGGCAGTGGATGATTCTTCAATTCTCTAAAGCAGAACAGAATCAAGCAAAATGTCAGATACTGATACGAAGGGAAAGAAATCCAATGACAGACAAACAAGAGGCGGGGAAAAACACACAGAGATGTCATTGCTTTGTTTTGAATTTTTACTTTTGTCTTTAAGAAAAAGTTTATCTTTAGACAGAAAAATCAGAAGGGATGCTGCTAAGAAATTCAAGATGAGAGAAAAAGGAAGAAACCAAAGGATGAAAAGACAAAAAAATATTTGAAGATATTTTATAAATCATTGCATATTTAAAATCAGCAGGGTCTAATGACATGCATTCTACCTACTCAGAGGTCAGTACATAGTTTTGCAGAACACCCTACTGTTAATCGCTAGAACTTTTTAAAAGGCAGAGAAAAGTTTTAAAAGAAAAGAGTACATTTAGATTTTGCCTCAAAAAATAGGCGTTAGGCATGGCAAGTATCCAGCTAATTGCAGAGTGGTCAGCTTAGTGGTAATAATCAAGAAGATACGAGAAGAAATTATCTTTAAAAAATCATATTACAATAACCTAGAGGGAAACAGAATTCTGAGTAGCAAATAAGGTTTTGTGAAGAGTGAATCATGCCATACTAACTTAATTTCCTGCTATTATAGAGTGGCAGGACATGAGATAAAGGGGAAGCAATAGATGTAATCTACCTCGATTTCACTGAGGCTTCTCTGTCCTGCATAGCATTCTCATCACTAGACTAGGGAGATTAGTGTATGCTGTACTACTATTAGGAAGGAGCCTAAAGCCAAAAGTCTGACCCAGAAGGGTAGCCGTCTGTCCCAAGATAGATGCGTGTTTCAAGGGATGGTAGGACATTGCAGTGTACAGTATATTATGAAAGAGCAATCAAGGGTTTAGCAATGGGGGCACAAGAGGTTTGTTGCCCACCACCATTAATCATTGTATCTTTCAGTGATCGGATTCTCATCTCTGGGACTCGGTTTCACAATCTCTTAAATGGGTGGGTTTAAGGTAGAGATTTCTAAGATATCTTTTATCTTTAAACTTGTGTGTTCCTTTGGCTAATATTGTTATAGGGATTTTTCATGACCTGGGTAATAAAGCTAAAGGTTCTCATAGATATTGTTGGCTATTTCAGTTATTTACAACTTCCATGTAACAAAAGTTACACAGGAGAGGTTGCTTTTTTTCTTTTTTCGAGGGTAATTCTCATATTTATAGTTATTCATTTGCATAGTAATTACACGAGTATTTTTGAGTGCTTAATATGTGCACAATAAGAGGAAATGAAGGATGAGTTTGTCAAAAGCAGCTACTCTCACATGTATCATATAAAATATCTATATCAAAATTATCCACAAAGCAATAATTACAGAAGACTTAAAATGGAATGTTTGCTAATAGATTGAAAACAATGATGAATATAAAACTCCAAGTTTAAAAATTATATATTTAGTGTCCTGTAAATTATGTTTGCTACTTAAATTATAGCAAAATGGTTGACTATATTGCAATAAATAGAAACTTGCAAGTGCATAAAATGTAGACCTCATTTTGATCGACTTAAAAGCTACTTGCTTATGAAAAGCCTATAAGATTTTCTTTTTCATTAAATAGTTTATTCAGAAAGCTAACCAATCTTGGTCAACTCCAAACTATTCTTAATCCCTGAGAGCTGATCGATTTCTCACAATTTATCTAGTTGATTAAGAAAGCATATCTTTAAATTTCTGGTGAAAAGATGGAATAACATCCTAAGGTGGTAATACACTCATTGTTCATTACTTCACTTTTTAAGTTGGCATTTCAGATTAATTAAGCATTTGATAAAACTCATGTTTATGCAAGTGTTTACAAATTAGAAAAGCTGTTAGCAGTGTTTAATTTGTTTGAATAAATATATATATATGTATTTACTGTTTCTAATGGAAAGAAGCTTAAGGGAATTTAAGAGTCATAGCCTTATTGATAGACATTAAGCATATGCAGAGTGTAATTATTATTGCTAATATCGTACATTTGTTGCGTGTCAACAGTTAGGTGCCGCAAAGAACCCTGTGTAATTCCGAAGGCAGGAACATGTGCTTTCCATGCCAGGTGTTTATATCACGATACATATTTATCTTTTTGTGGGTGTTTGTCCCGCGCTCTAAATGAAATATGTTTCCCTGCCACTAATTTTCTCACATGAGTGTTATAATGAGAATGGAATGCTCCTCTGGTTCTTTGGCGTGAGATTGGTCCAATTATACAGAAATTCCGGAAATAGCTCAAATCCTGTTATGACAAATATCATTCCAAGCCTTAGCCAATGGCCAGTTATGTCTTGCACTATGTGATTAAAATGAATCATTTGGAACAAGATAGCATCCCGCTCTCTTAACCAGTCAAAGAGTTTACGTCAATCTGGATTCCTACAGATCTATCTATGGACACACTGCTTCTCACTCTCAATATATGACTAATGCTGATTCATCTTCAATATTTTTTTAAATAATTTGATTTTGAGATGAACATAATCACTTCTTCAGACAGGATTTAAGTACCTACTTTGTGCCAGGTTCTAGGCTGAATGCTGGATGTACAAAGGTAAACAAAGAAAAGGGTGTTATCATCATTTATCATCTGATCTATTCCAGCAGATTTCTATGTAATTTCTCTGACCCCAATCTTACTGGTCTCTTCCAGTTCATCCTCCATCAAGCCATTAAAAGCCACCCATCTCAAAAATAAATCTGACCATGTTGGATCTGACATTCAAACCCTCCAATGATCGCTCTGTTCACTGATAGATAAAATCTGGGCTTTGAAAGCATAAAAAGTCCGTCATAATTTGACCTCTCCTCAGTCCTTTTTGTCACCCTCACTTACTCTTTATCTTCAGTAACATTGAACTACTTATAGTTCCTCTCCACACTATATCTTGCCTGCCTCATTCTGTCTCTAGAAGAAATTATTCCTTTTTCTGCTAACTTCTGGTCTTTCTTAACACTCAGCTCAACCTCGACTACTTTTCTGCTCTTCTTGTCCTCCAGGAACCAGGTCAGATCAGGGCCAGCTGCATTAAAGCATTTGCCATACCATCTGCTTATCTCTATAACTGTGTTCTCCAGTTATAAGCTTCATTTACCTTGATCAGGCCCTTTGAGCACCAAATCTAAAATCAATTCCTATCTTGTAGAGTTCAAATCCAGACACCCAACTGGTGGACAGCATGGCCCAGGTTGGGCTCAGAGACTGTGCCTGTTCTTACTCTTTTAATTTAGCTTCATATAAGCTTTACTTACAGGTATCACTCAATCACATTTTGTTTCTTAAGCAGAGAAGGGATGCTCCAGCCTGCAGTTTTAAAAAATGAATCTGAGTCCAGTCTGGATGAGTATGGGGCAATTTTAACTTCCATTACCTCACCATATACATACTCTTTTCCTCTTCTTTCTTTCCGTTCCGAGATCTGACATCCAGGAATCATTTGGAGTCCAGGAATCATTAGCACTTTGAGGCTCTGTTCCATTTCTAGTCTTTAAAACGTCCATCTTTGGGGACATAGTTATGTGTTTTTAATTCTGTCTCTTCATATTTTATTTAATTTATTAATGTTATATGTTTGATGAAAGAAGGAAGAATCAATGATCCGTCTTTACTTCTCTCTCAAGAAATAAACAGAAGTGAGAAATAGCTATGGGAGGGGTGTAAGGGAAAGAGTAAGTTAACTCAGCAAATAAAAGTGAGAATATACTATGCACAAAAAACATTGTTAAAACACAAGAAGATGGAAATGATAATAAGATAGAGGCCTTGACCTTAAGAGGTTAGAATAATATATACTTAATCTCATTCATGCATAGAACAAACACGTTACTGAGTGCCTGGTACATGGCAGACATTGGTTAGATGCTGGGAATATGGTGGGAACAAAACACGCAAGATTCTTGAACCCAACAATTGTTGGAGAAGATTGACAGACAAAATAAAATAATTTCAATGTGGAAATGTGGTTATTTGGAGGGAATCGAACCTGTCTGGAATACCTGCCTTATGATTAAGCTGACACCAAATGATGAGTTGGAATTAGCTATTTAACAGATAGGAATATTCTCAAAAAAAAAAAAAATGTAACAGTGTGCAGGAGGCCATGAGGGTTAAAGGATGGCACTTAGGAGGTACAATACTAGTCAAGTTCAGCTAGCACAGACATGGCCTGTCTCAGGTCATCCAAACCTGCTGCTATGTTCGATTCCCTCTCCAAAGCAATTATCTCCAGTTATGGAGAATGTATTGCCTCCTTCAGTGCAAGTCTGTCTTTGGACATTAATATGTTCCCTAGGTATTCATGGTGATTTCCAGGTACCTCCCACATTTCAGTCCCCTTTAGATGGCTTGAAATTACACAACCGAAACTGAATTTTTAAGAGCCGATATAATTTTCCTTCCAATGTTCTCATGTCAAGTATCTCCAAATTGTTTGGAATCCAGTTGAATAAATTATAATATGTGTGACTATCTTTTCCCTCCCAACCTATCTTGAACTCTAAAACGATATAATGTCTCACTCCTAAATTACTTAACACTGTTGAAATGCCAACTAATTCTTCTTGGTTGGCCAAAAATGAATACAGGATGACAGTTCCCCCAGGAAATTTTCTCCTCTGGGAGATGAAGCTGTTAGCAGAGCAAGTCGGGGACCTGTTACACATTCTGCTGTTCGCCAACTGAGGCTTCCAGCAGATGTCTGGAGAGTTGCAATCCCCACCCCAACTCTGTCTTTTCTCTGCACTGACTCTACAATCTGTGTCTAGTGACACACTATACATTTCTGCCATTTACCCCAGAGTACTCTCCTAATCATAGTACTTCTGTGCTCTTCTTTGCCCTAATCCATATGCTTCTGCCCTCAGGTCTGGGCATTTCCATATAAATGGATATCTTTATAACATTCACCCCTGCTCTGCCTCCTGTCTAAGCAGTCTGTTTATTTAGCGATCTAGCCTACAAAATCCAGGTAATGCTCACAAAATCAGCTCACTTTTGTTGGTTTATCTTCAATGTGCTGTATCCAAGGATCCTCTCTCAAACTGTTTTTTAGATTCCTGTTTTTTTTTTTAAATCAGGAATTCAATATTAAACTTTCTGTGTTTCTCGCTACTCTGAATTAATAGCAAGGAGAGCTTGTTAGAAATGCAGAATCTCAGGCCTCATCCCAGACCTACTAAATAAAAATCTGCGTTTTAATAAGATCCTCAGGAGATTCCTATGCACATTAAATTTTCAGTGCACAATGCTATTTAGATATACCTGATTTCCCTGGTATATCTAAAACTTCTGCTTATTCCTCATGCCATAAAGCCTTCTAGATCAGTTTCAGCTGGCCTCTCTGCAAACTCTCAAAAGGTAATCAGTCTCTGCCCAAATTCATCATCACAATATAGGAAAGACAATTGATTTATGTGGCATTTAAATGTGTAACTCTGTACTTTGTCCTCTCCAAGCAGCATGCATTCATGTGTCACTTTCTCGTTAGCATATCTGAGATTCACTACATCCAATTTCCAGAAAGGGGCCATATCACATACCCTTCCACCTATTCTACAGTGTTTAATTGGTATTCTTAAATTGACTTATATTTTTTAAATTCAACATAAAAACTTAATTTTATTCCAAAATGTATCAGTTGTATGAATAGAAGATAACCTTAAATATACCCCCTCCAAAAAGTAATGAAAAAAAAAAACATATTATTAAATTCTGTTATCAGTCCTATACCTGAGCCCTTATAAAGACTTTTCTTTGTTAAACAAAAAGATCAAGAAGTATTAAGTACATGTTAAACATACATAGCTCCACAAATAGTTTTTCTCTTTGATGTAACGAGAAGCATTGGAAACCAGAAAGGGAACTTCTTTCATGTTATGTCTTTTAAAAATCATTACTGACTAAAATTAATATCAGTAAAGAGCTGATATGGTTAAAGCTATAAATCTGAATGTGTGTCTACTGTAATGAATTGCATCAGAGGAAAAGTTGTGGTAGCTTCTCAAAGATGATGCTCCCTACTCTCAAATATGCGGGTGTAGTTTTTCTAAGTAACAAGTGGTCATGAGTGGCAAGTGACTTGTACTGGCCTATTTTGCTACCATAAATAAGGAGACTTCTTATCGAATTGATACCCTTCTAGTTTCAAATACAGTTTGAACAATCTTTTTTGGGGGGGAAACAACCTCTTATTCTGCTAAGATCTCAGTGTTTATACTGGTACATTTTCCATAGTGACAAGTAATGCACAAGGGCAGAACAAAACATCACCACAGCCTTGCAAAATCCTTATAATAACATAGTATTCCTTTGAACCATTCGATCAATTGTAGACATAGTAGTTTAAATGTACAGAAAAACTAAATGCAATTCCACGGGGGAAAGATGAAAAGTATTTTGCAGCATAAGTTCAGCATAAAGAGTTTGAGAGAATATTTTTTAAGAGAAGAAAGTTTTACCTAGACTCTCTGGATTATTATATTTCTAGTATGGCAATAATAATTTCTCTTCAAAGATTCAGAGAACCCATATACGACTGATTGAATTATTTCAGAATGCCATATTTCACCAACAAAGCATGTTTTATGCTAATTAAAAGTGGCCAAGGAGTCATGAATTCCCTATGATCTTTATGGAGAGAAATCAATACCTGTATCTATTTTTATAAAACTCCAGGGTTTTACTGGTGGATATTAGAATCCAGAAAGGTAGGCTTTTATGTTGTGTTTCTTGTAATGAGCAATCTAGGGTCAAATAGAAGTCTCATACAGAGCACAGAATAAAAGAGTTTAACTATGAACAATTGAAAAATAAATTCAGAATCAGATATTTGTAATGCTGCTTAAAGCGAGGCTAATCTTTATTCAACATTTTTTACTCACATATAAGACTCCCATTGTGTGTTGTCTTAGCAATGGATATATTACTGAGGCTCTAAAACTTTGGTATTAATGCAAAGAATTATGATTTTATAACTCATTGTGGGAATGTATGAATACACACAAACACCAATACTTGCTATTTCTAGCAGCAATTATCATAATAGGAGCCTTTAAGGAATCTTGGTTTTACTGCAATTCAAAATTGTTGACGTGTGTTGCTAGGGAGTACTGGGGACTACTTGGGAGAGGGTAAATGACAGGAATAGCTTTAAATGGTGCTAAGTTATCTTTCTTCATGACTCTAGTGGATGCCATTCAGATTGGCCACACCCATGATCTTAATCATCATTACGAAAAACTCAAAAGTCTATCTAATCATATTAGATTTTATGTCCAATAAAGTTACAACATAATAGTCTAGCTGCAGCACCGACCCACATCACTAAGGAATGAATTTTATTACTACATATTCCTAATGTGTTTTCAGCAGATTTTTCTGAGGAGTGGGAAGAGACAAGATTCAAAGAATGAATGAATGTGTTCCAGAAGAGCTTTCTGTTTTGCATTCACTTAAATATTAAGTTCAGTAATATAACTGGTGTTCTTCAATGATATCAATTTTTTGCCATAATGTGTTTCTGTATACTAGTGATTGAATTATTTCAGAATGCCACTTGTTATCACTTACAACTTACACATTACCAATCTACGGATTAAACTGGTGGTTCTATAGGAAGACAGGAAGGCATACCAAGCAACAACAAAAATAACATGAAATGATAAAAATGTTATACTGCACTCAGAAAATTAAAAGAAGCTCATTGAGAGCTGTGTAATTGAAGGTTATATCCTCTCCCAGGTAGTTGCCTTTATTTGCCATTGCCAATGAACTAACAGTTACTCGTATTCATCATAGATGAAGGTAGGATCCAGGATTTTTTTTTTTCTGGTTGCTGTTCTAAGTTTACCCAACAGAGACTATTGTTAGTACCTTATGCCTTAGAATTTGCTCACAGTGCTGGGATGTGTTCTGAAGTCTTCTAGGGGGAAAAAAGGGCTTCAAAATATACTCTCCCTGTCCCTCTTGTTGAGAGCTCTTTTCTTGTAGACCCGTAGGAAGTAGCATCGGCAAATCTGTGCTCTTTGATAATTGGTACATGCAGAATCCCTGTGCATTCTGGTCCCTGCTGACTTGGGAGAAAGAGGAGGACAGGGGGCAGTGTCTTGGGTGGATCGTTCGTGCTCAGGCTGCATGCTGAACATGGCTCCCGGGCAGCCGTCATTCGTAGGCTACCTTTTCATTGGAAAGTAGGCCTCCACCTTTGGCAGGTGGCTCTATTATACTAAGCGGCTCACAAATCTGGAGGAGAAGCACCTCAAACGTTCTTTGAATGGTTGTGTTCCACATTCATCGGTGGTGTTCAGAAAACCTGTGTGAGAGCAGCTATCGTGCTCTATTTAGAGGCAGTGGTGTGTCCTGAAAAGCTTTCGCGGATAAGCCATGTGTGGCCCCCAAAGCCACCTGCCACAGCTGTAACAGAACACACCAGAAGTCACAATAATGATGAAATGCTTGGCGGATTCCTCTCTCAGCTTCCTAATTATTAAGCTTATATTTTACAACCATTTGAAGTCTTTTTTCTTTTTTTGAAGAATCATTATTTCTCTCAGCATGAGGGCATTCCATGTGGATAGTTTACATAATCACAGAAGACTGGGTTTTAGTTTTATTTTTAAGTTAGCTATCATTCAGATCTAAGAGGCTTTGGTTTAAGATGCGATGAAAGAAATACACCCAAATCCTCTGCCTCAAAATGCCTCTCCTTATCAGCACCTGCAATTCACCATTAGATTGTCTTTCAGTACATGAAGATGTTTATACCATCGAGATTCATTTGTTAAAATAAAAAGGTACTAGAAATGAGTAAACAATAAAGTTGCGACTTAAAAAAAAAAATGTAATGAGCATCTCTTAGATATCACAGACTCTGCAGGGTCCTGGGAATTCAAAGATGTATATATATATTTGCTTCTCTTTCAAGAAGCTGACATGAAGTTTATGTTGAACCTTGGAACTAAGTTGAGAAATAGGTCCATGCTTGGAAAGAAGAATACAGAGAACACAGATTTTATTTCTCTTATAATTTCAATAAGAAGTAGGCTCAGTTACATTTGGTTAAGCTGTGCACTTGACAGCCACTTGTCATAATATGTCATTCGATTCCTAATATGCTTTGTATACATTCAGCAATAAGCTTAGGCATAAAAAGAATAAAGAGATGAGAAAAAAATTTCTACCCTTAGAACTAGATAGCAGTTTTAATATTTAAAGGGCTGATGAGAATCTACAAAATGGCTAATGTTTCAGGATGACCCCACTACTATCAAGCCATATCACCAGATAACATAAACAGATATAAACTGCCAGAGCAGCAAAAGCATGCGGTGACCCTATGTTCAGCTAAGCACGGCATTCACTATAGTAGTTAACCTTTGACTGTAGTAGTAAATTAATGCCAATCTCTAAAAAACACTTCTATGCAAAAATCACTCTGGAAACATTGATGAATAATAATAAAAGACTAATGCTAACTTGACCTCTAACAGTAACCAGTTTATGGCTCGAGGAGGTACCAGGAGGTAGTATTGGATGAGGGAGGAGCATATGTTTATCAGGAAGGTTATTGAATACTAGATATTTCATATTTTATGGTTAAATTCTGCCACAGTCAAAGAACAGCAACTTGTCTTATAAAGATAACAATGTCAGGTGTTCCAACCTATTTTAGTAACACCCTTTTATTACTAAAAGCGCCTCTGGTAAATGCCCAAATTGCCTATTTGCACTAAATAAAATGTCACTTTGTGAATAAATTAGGCATCTTATGCTACCTTCTGTACGTCTAATGACATCCGTTGTAATATAATGTTTGCTCGTCTCTAGAGGCTGGCTCTAGAAATCAGCTTGCGCCTGTGGCTGTGGGAGATATTAAGTAGAGCATTTTTGCAACCACTTCCTCTGGCAGAATGTCACTGATATTCAAGGAAAGACTTGAAAAACATTTCCAAAGTATTTTTCAATGCATCTCTAGGTCTTAAAGTTTTGAATTTACATGGACCTTTTGACATGCCATGGTCCCTGTCCAGTGGGAGTTACTAGCAGCTTGTAGTTCACACTCTTCGCCTTGATTCTGCCTGCGAACAAGTAGAATCAGATTAATTCTGTGTGCTTGGCATAGTGTGACTAACTCAGCCATTTTTTTTTGTCCCCAGAGTGGTCTGACTTTGCATTTATCTTTTTCTGCCTCTACCTTTAAAACAACTCAATTTTCACTTTTGTTTTCTATGCACCTTGATTTCAAACAAAAACTACAAATTTAGCATGGCCGCCAGAGCAGGAGGATGCATCTGTAGTGCATATTGGTCCAAATAAGCCCTCAAAGTTGCGAAACTTATCCAAATAGCGTATCACTGTGTTGACACTTGAAAAAGTCTTCTTTTGGATTTCTTGACCCAGTGCATACCGAAACATCAGTCGTGAGCTGATGTTTTGAAAGATAGTCTCTTAAAAAAATGGTCCAGATAAAACTGTTGCACAAAAGTATAAGGTATAAAGTGTTTGCATTTAGCATTTTTTTATTTTCTATTTTTGTTTGATTTGACAAGAACTGGTAAAAGCAAGGACATAGATAGATGATACCCTAGTGGCTCTTCTCTAAAAGAGAAATTATTAGTTTCAATCGTTCCCTGGCACGCTGAACTCTATAAGAATTAAGAATAATAATTTCTAACATAGACTGTTTACCACATGCTAATAATTATTTAAGGCATTTTACATGAATTACCTCTTTGAATATTTACAACTCAATGAGATAAATAATGTTATTACCCTGGTTTTGCCAAAAGAGAAATATGGGTACTGCAATGAGCCACATCAAAATTAGGACTAGTCAACTTATTAGCTGTATTTTTTGCATTAGGAATTCTCCTTTAAATTGGGAAGTTGTACAGTATGTTGTTTACAAACATAAGTTGTGCAGTAATAGAATCCTAGTTTGAATAGTCACTTTTCCACTAACTCATTAGTTGACTTCATGTGTCGGTCAGAATTATTTCTGTTGCCAATGAGAGAATTATAGAGGCTTAAACCACACAAATATTGGGAGAAAAAAAATATATTCCTCATATAACTAAAATTTCCAGAATAGTACAGTTTTGAGGCATGGTTGGCTTCAAAATTTAGACCATGTCACCAAAACCCAATCTCTATATCCTAACTCTTCTGATTTATAGTAACTTTATTCTTAGGCTTCATTTGGTTACTTGATAGAGACTAATGGTTTCAATCCTAAATTCTCCCAGGTTCAAGCTTAGTGGAAAAGAGCTTTTTCAGTCCAACAATTTCAACAAAAATCTTAAGCCTGATAAATGCAATCCTGAGCCAAAAACTGAAGCCAGAAGAATGGAATGCATTGACTAGACAATTGACAGGACAGCAGAAACCTATCACATACTCTTTCCTGGAGCTACAACTTAAGCACAGAGAAGAGTGAATGATGAGTGCCTCCATGACAAAAAAATTATTCCAATTTTGCTCTTATTGGAAAAAAGAAAAGTAGAGTGGGGATTGGGTAATTGATTCTGAGCATCAGAAGCAACAGATGTCCAGTACAGGTGGGGACAGTTCATCTCTCTGAACGCTGCTTTCTCATCTGTAAAGTGATGGGAATAATAATTTCTTCAGAGAGTTGTGAGAACCCAACTACAGGGTGCAACATCTAATTAGTAGGCTTCTCTCTTTGTTTCTTTTTCTCCTTCTTTTCTCTTCTTGTGTCTCCTCTTAGTCTTCATTTTTATTTATTTTTACTTTGTCATCTTTTATTATCATCATCACCATTTTTACCATCATCTTCATAAATTATTTACCACTGCATCAGGCTTGTCAAAAGCTAACAAATGGTAGTGATATTTTCTTTTTTCCTAAAAAGAAAGATGACTCCCTCCAGAAAAAAATGGAGTAGAATGCACCCAATGTTAAGTCAGAATGTGATTTCCAGAAGTCATTCCCCTTAAAAGAAGCACGCTAAGTCCCAGCTGAATATCACTCTAAGTCTATTTTCGGATTGCCTTGACAACACTGCACACATTAAGGCTAGATCTGGGGATCGTCTGGTCTGCTATGAGACCAGATTTTACTGTTTATGGTTATTTCTTTCTACTTTCAAGTCTCCCTATCTTTGAGCAGCCACCATTGCACCTTATAAACTTCTCCTAAAAAAAAAAAAAAAAAAAAAGTGAACCGCAACCTAGAACACATATCTCTCTCAAGCTTTCATTTCACATCAGTGTGAAAATTATACATTTTGTGATTTATAACAAAATTATAGAAGACAATCATGTTCCCTGTCTTTACCTCTGATTGGATACATCATATAAGCCATACTTTATTACTAGTCCCCAAATGATGTGATTGGATTATAAATGCTAAAATTCACAACTTCTTCATCATTGCAAAACAGCAACCTGATTAGTAAAAACATACTTAGTTTTAAACCCAGTCACTACCTTTCCTAAACATTAAAGCTCAACATATAGTTCAGTTCAAATTGACAAATGTACAGTGAGGTCCTGCTTAACTTTTCTTAATTGTCAAAGTAAAATATTGGGATAGAAATGTACTGTTCCGGGATAGCTCAGCTGCATATCCCAGGACAAATGAATGCAGTCTTAGAGGGGCGGGAAAAGCAACATGGTATCAATTCATGTTTAATATAGTAATCATGGGGATGGGTTGAAGGCATAGTTCCTAAAAACAAGGACTGCACAAAGAGAACGGTTTCATATCTCCTAATACAAACCTCTCAGAACAGCTAAACTAGATAAATATATGTAATTTTTCAGCTGCACTGAGATATAATTGATAAAATTGTTAGATATTTAAAATGTACATCATGATAATTTGATATACATTGTGAAAGGACTCCTTGCATCTAGTTTATTAACATATCCATCACTGTGCATGTGTATACATATATGTGTGTGTGTGTGTGTGTGTGTGTGTGTATATATATATATATAAATGTTATCTATTGCTATATAAGTGTGTGTGTACATGTAGATGCATACACACACATTTCCTTTATTCATTTATCTGTTGACACTTAGGTTGTCTTCATATCTTGGCTATTGTGAATTATCCTTCAGTGAGCATGGAAGTGAAGGTATTTGTTAAATACCCTGTTTTTATTTCCTTTGGATCTATACTCAGTAGTGGAATTGCTGGATCGTATGTTAGTTCCATTTTTAATTTTTTGAGGAAACCCCTTACTGTTTTCCATAGTGGCTATACCAGTTTACACTCCACCAACAGTGCATAAAGTTTCCTTTTTCCACATCCTCACCAATATTTGATATCGCTTGTCTTTTCATTGATAACCATTCTAACGATGTGAGGTGATATCTTATTGTGGTTTTGATTTGCATTTCCCTGATGATTATTGATGTTATTCACATTTTCATGTACCTGTTGGTCATTTGTATGTCTTTTTTTGGAAAAAAATGTCTGTCCAGGTTCTCTGCCTGTTTTTAAATCCAATTGTTTGTTTTTTGCTAGTGAATTGTGTGATTTATTTATGTATTTTAGATGTTAATCTCTTTTCAAATAAGTGATTTGCAAATATTTCTCCCAATCTGTAGGTTGTCTTTCTTTTTGTTGATGGTTTCCTTTCCTCTGCAAAAGCTTTTTAGCTTTTTGTTGTTGTTGTTGTTGCCTTTGCAAACAATCATTGCCAAGACCAAAGTCAAGGAGTTTACTCTCTACATTTCCTTTTAGGATGTTTATGTTTTCAGGTCTTAAATTTAAATCTTTATCTTAAGTTGATTTTTATATATGATGCAAAATAAGGGTCCAGTTTACATGTAGCTATCTAGTTTTCCCAACACTATTTATTAAAGATCCTATCCTTTTCCCATTAAATATTTTAGACTCCTTTGCCATAAATTAATTAGCCACATATGCATGGGTTTATTTCTGGCTCTCTATTCTCTTTCATTGATCTTTGTGTCTATTTTTGTGTCAGTATTATATTGTTTTGATTACTATAGTTTTGTAATATATTTTGAAATCAGGAAATGTGATGCTAAACTAGATTCGTATTGTCCCATCAGAACGCCACATATATCTTCATTTCAAGTTATTCATTCAGAGATTCAGAGATATCATCTAGAATTACCTCAAACATTTTAGTTTTTAGGAAAAATATTTAATTTTCAGATTTTATGAATTTTAAATAGTTGTGGATTTTGGGGGGAGAGGGAGATGAGCATTATTTATCACCTTTCTTTTGATATGTCTCAAACCCCATCTTGCCTTTAACAATGAGTTCGATTTTTACTTCCTCAAGCTTCCTTATCTAGTAAGTTGGAACACAAACACAGCATGACCTCTTTAAAAATTATTTTTTGAATACCTATGTGCCACCCACTGAATTGGATTATAAATTGAAGGAAAATGATGTGATCCATTTTTCTTTCTAGTTTTGGTCTTGAGCCCAGAGGCTTGTAGAAAGATTTTTCTTTAGCTGTAGCAATTATTGGAAATAACAAGAGTGACTGCATATTGAGCTTCAACTATGTGCCATGCACTCAGATGAGCATTTTATGG
Organism: Pteropus medius; assembly: GCF_902729225.1. Taxonomy (NCBI): domain Eukaryota; kingdom Metazoa; phylum Chordata; class Mammalia; order Chiroptera; family Pteropodidae; genus Pteropus; species Pteropus medius. The sequence continues at coordinate 6,337,129 of NW_024340699.1, forward strand.
TCACTCTTGTATATAATCCTCAAGAAACACTAATGAGGCAATTATTGTCATCTATGTTTTAAAGTTTCAGAAACTGAGACTTAGAGTGATAAAGACCCCTATCCAAGATGGCAGGCATTACAATTATCTATTAAATCTCAAAGCCTTTTAATATGTTTCTTCATAGTGAAAAATAAGTTCATTTGTAAACATTTCTGCCTTGAGGGTTGTGAGATCCTTATGTCACAACACGTGTTCAGGCCCTCACTGAACCCCTCACATCTAGACCTGCCTATGAATTTCTTTAATAACCTTCACACATCAGTATTATTGGCACTTACTTTGTCATCTGTTGGTATCTGATAGACTGTAAACAAATGATAGATAAATGTTATGTTGTGTTTTTTTTCTTGATTCTTGGTATAATGTCTTACATATTACAGCAGGTTCTGAATAGATCATGTTTGCATCCATAGATAAAAGAATGAGTGAGTCAGTCAATCCATCTATCCATAAATGTGACCATGAATGAAGAAGTTAAATGATGCTACAGAGATTTGTCTACAGAATATCTTCTAATCTGACTTGGGTCAGTGACATCAAAAAGTGTCTTTTCTCTATTCTCACCACATTAAGCCTTGTAGAATGCTCTGCAAAACTCTTTCTAGGGTTCATTTCCAACAAACTGCTGCCACCACAGTGTCCAAATTCCTTGACTTGCATTTGTTAATACCTTCTTATTTATTCCAGTTAAGATAATGGCCTAATATGTATTTAAATACCTAATATGTATTTATAGGAATCCTGAATTTTGCTATTACCCATCAACATTTTTATGTGACATAAACAAATGCAAATATTTAAATAAGCAACAGACTACTCAACAGTGAAGTGTGCCAACCATTTGAAGCAGAGGTCAAACCAACATCTTCTGAACATTGATTTAGCAGATTAAATTCAGCCAGAGTTGTGGGTGTTTACACATGAGCCTTTCCTCAATAAGCGTATGGAAATTCTCATGTTTCCAGCAGAACCTGGACCGTGTGATAAGGGGAGGATCATGTAACGCATAGATATAACTCAAGATTGCTAATATACTCATCTCTGCAGAGTAAATTGAAAAAGATCTATTATGACTTTTCTAGCTCTTTAAAGTGGTTTCTTCCAAATATTTATAAATTCTATTTTACTTACTCCAGCCTTGAAAATATAAAATATAATAACTGGAATTATTATTATCCTTTCAGTGAGTTTTTGATCTCTTTGACAACAATTTTTCTAAATGAAAGTTAATCATTTTATCTGAGAAAGGTCAAGGTAAGTCACTTCACCCTATGTTACTAGATGAAAGATCCATTTATTTTTGTTTGTTTTCTTTTTGCTTACTATGAAGTTCCTATAACCTAACCCAAAGAATAAAATGTTTCAGATTATTCTAAAGAAAATTTGAATAATTAAATAAGTTAAAAATGTGACTTAAAATTCATAAAATGACAATGCTGCTTACATATATATTTATAAAGTAGCTCTCATCTAATTATGCATAATGAAAAAATCTGTCATACTATAATCCATCTCTAAATATCTGACCTCCAACTAGATATCAGAGGACAATTATGTTGAACAACACTACAATATAAATAAATAATATATAGTAGTAATGTATTATCATTACTAGACCAAAAAACTTTTATTTGCCCTTATCATCCAGCCTAGATTGATATGTATTCATCACAAAATACAATGTGACCCTGATATTTCTCTCTTCCTCTCTCCCCTGCTCATTCTCTCATGTGCTCTCTCTCTCTCTCTCTCACTCACACACACACACATACACACACACACACACACCCCTCATTTATATAAGGTTGATTGGCAGCTGGATTCAACCTAAAGCAAAATTATTTATAAATCAATATCTTTACGAAATTAAAAATGATTGAACACTTAACCACAAAGAAGTATGGAAAAAAACATCTATTGTGTTCACTTCTATGACTTCGTTGCTATCATCTTACAATCGCAGCCAGGCTTTCATTAGGGAATTAGCTAAATGCGCATTTGGCAATGACTTACCGTTTGATGAGTATTTGAGGAAAACTTTCAGGATGTTGTGATTTCTATCCTTTTGCTGATAGATATACTTACAGTCTTCATAATTGGTTTATCCCAATAGATACTCTCCCCAGAGACCATGCAGTCACGGAAAATATCACCCAATTTCCTTCCAAGAATTGTTGGAAGGTTTAATCAAGAAATGTTTGTAAGGTGCACTGAAGGGAGAAGTAGTCTCCAGCGGCAGAGAGAAATCATTATTACTGGAATTAGTCTTTACAAAATTCTCTAATCTCAGACGAGATGGAGATGATGGGGAAAAAAAAATCCTAGTCAAATTGGGAAAACAAAGTTTAATAAATTTCCAAATACATTTTTCTCTTAATTGGAAAACAAATGTTTTGTTTTGTTTTGTTTTTTCTTCCTTTTTAATGTTAGTTGCCACTGAGGTTCTCGTATTTAAATGAGCTTTTAGAATAAAAAGAAAAAAACATTAAAGTTAAGTGTTTGGACTTCATTCTATGCTTCTACAATTCTAAATTGCTTCTAATTTCCTTCTTTACACATGCAGTGTAGGAATGGTTGTTTTTCACAGATCTTGCTTTTCCAGTAATTAGTTGCCAGAATTAAGTTTGCAATTATCCAATTGAAATATTTTAAGAAAATGTGTCATGTATCAGAAAAATAATTAAAATCCATAATTTGAAAAGAAGCTTGGACCTTGTCTAGTACATTGTAATAATTTGGATCTTTGTTGCAAGAGAGAAAGATCTGACTCAAACTGACTTACAAAATATATATATTTATTATAAGGCTACTTAGTTATTCATGAAGCCCAAGAACGAGAATATGGCTGAGCTGAAGAATTACTGAAGAAACAAAATCACACGTACTTAGGACTTGCTTTCCATATCTCGTCCCTTTTCTACACTGATCAAGGTTAGTCTTCTCTTTGTAAAGTGATTTTGTATACTTCATCGGGCCTTGTAGAAGGAAGTCTAGCTGTCAAAAATTGCATCTCATATTCTGGGTTCTCCAAAATAGCCGGACACACCTTCTCTGTTTCGATTCCAGAGTTTCTAAGGAGGGATTCATTGTTCCAGCTCAGGTTAGATGCCTGCATTTAACTGATCAACTGTAGTTAGTTGATGAGGCCCCAGTGTAACTAAATTAACAGCTCTTAAAATAACCATGTATGTGGTGTGAAGAGTGATGGGCAATCTTCAGACGAAATGGCTTGGTAGACAGTTCTGTAAGAACCCACTGAGTACATTTTTAAAAGCTAATGCTTCTAAAATGTTCCACAGATTGTTCTTTTAAATGTAGAATAAACATTAACCTTATAAAAGTAACTCTACATAACGATGCCAAAAATATAAGAATGAAAATTTAGTAAATAACCGTGTAAGACATTAGCATCACACAAGGATAATTTGCCTAAAGAAATACTCAAAGCAATTCATGGATAATATTCTCCCTAGCTTAAGTGTATACTGAATAATGAATCTATGGCAGCCCTTGTGCTAGGGACCGAGAATACAACAATGAGCCTGAGGCACTCTAGTGGAGCAACTGACACATTAACAGATAACATACAGTAATGCAGAAAAGACGATGATGGAAACATCGGCAGTTTATTACAGGAACATGAAGGAAGAACAAAGCCCCATGAGGAGTGAGACTTCCCAAAGGAAGCAGCCCCTGAACCACATCTACAAAGAGAAGTAAAAGTTATTCAGAAACAGAAATGGAAAGTGAGCAAGGAGAGGTCAGCAGGGGCCAGATGATAGAGGAGCTTAAAAACACAGCTCAAGAGTTTGCATTTTTCTGAAGGACTCTAAAAAGACAAGATGGGAGTAGCATGGTCTGATTTGTTCCAAACCAGGTTTGAGTTACTGTTTCTGTTAATACAGTCCTAGAGAGTTTGTTTCCAAGTAACTTCTCTAGTAATCAAATTAAGTAAGCTAAGCTAATTTTGCAAAAAAAAAAAAAGTCCATCATGTTCTGACATGTCCTAATTATATACAACACCCCTGCCTCACACCCACTCACTGGTTACAAGAAACGATTGTACTCAACCAAAGAAATCAACAGAATGAACTATTTGGACACATTTTTCTTCTGTGTTCCAAGAACACAGAACACTTTACTGAGTTCCCTTCCTACATATCACTCACCGCCACCCTGCCCAGCCTTTCAATTATAGTCAAGCTAAATCGCCTGCCTTCCACTGCCTTTACTCATCATAAAGTCATTTGAATTTGCTCATGGGAATTTTTATGCCCTGGACTGACTCTTTTCTCTCTATCCACCAGAATCTGTGGTTCTCATTATTAAAAACTCAGTTTGAGGCCATTCCTCCCAGGGCTGCTCATTACTTCAGATAGGGAATGTGTGGGGCTCTCCTTCTGTCAGTCCCAATCATCTCTTCTATAGCATTCATGATATATGAACACATTTTTGTTTCTAACATTTGTGTGTGTGTGTGTGTGTGTGTGTATTCTTCCTAAAATACCCAAAGTTAAAGCCTCAAAGCACTAAGATAGATCCTCTCAAAAATGTTTATTAAACTGAGTGACACTAACTTTAATCACAGGAACAGCAAATGGACACGATCTGCTTTTCTATGTGATGTTTTACGTGAGTTTCGGAAACACTTTGCACAACAAAAATATTTCTTTTGCTGCCTTGTAAAATGAGATTGTGTCCTGAAACAATTTTAAAATCCCAATCTCAAGAAACTCATCATTTTCCAATAATGAAATGTATTGGCTTTAATCTGTAGCAAGTCATGAGAAATCGGTTCATGAAATCAAGGCATAATAATTTTATGAAAATCTATCTAAGAGTTTTAAAACATATATAACAATTGGTTGTCTGTTACTTGTCCTCAGTGATTGATTTGCTTTAGCTAGCACCTGGGCCTCTTAATTTTCAAGGGGAAAAAAATGCCAATTTAAAGAAGAGTTTTAATTCTCTTCTTAATTCAATTTTTTCATACTCTGAGAAGGGTTCTTTTTCATATGTGTTATGTTTCTGTTGGGTCTTTTTCAATATAACAACAGCGACAATGACAATGATAATAATCATAATCATAATCATAATCATAATAATAAGCAACATCTTACTTTCCAAATAATGCAACTGTCAGGTAACAAAAAATACTTGTTAAGTTACAAGTACGTGACTATTTTTTTTTTCTCATACTCTAGTTAGAAGATAGGTACCAAGCTATTACTATTTATTTATTTATTCATGTTAAGAATGTCTCCCAGACTCCTGCTCTAGGTTATATGTCTGTGTGTACCCCCAATTCTCGTACACTCCCCTGGTGCTCTCAGTCCTTAAACCTATTTTACCCCTCCAGACTCAGCTATTTCTACGACTCTACCATTCTTCTAACCCTCGCCCACTTTGTTCTCTTCTCTTTTCAACAGTTAATATTTTACTCCAATCATATAACGTATTTGCAACTTAATAAGAACCTCCTGAAATTTCATTTTCAATGTCAAGGCTTGGCCGTTGGAGTGGCAGTGAGGTGCGGTGGAAACACCAGAGGGGGAGGAGGAAAGAAGCTCATTTTCTGTGTGCAAGTTTGATGTGAGATTTAGCAACGTTTCACACAACAAAAAGATCATTGCTTTGGCATCTTGTAAAATACGATTACGTTTTGAAACAATATTAAAATCACAATCTCAGGAAACTCACCAATTATGACATTTATGAGCTGGATGACCTACGGCGATGCATTAATCCTCTCTAGAATCATTTCTTCTTTTACACTAGATCAACGGTTTTACAAATGTGTATTTTTAAAAATAGACTATTTTTAGAGGGGTTTTGGGTTTACGGCAAAGTTGAACAGAAGGTACAAAGATCTCCCACGTACCCCCCTCCCACACGTGCACAGCCTCCCCCCTTATTAGCATCTGACAGCAGAGTAATACGTGTGTTACAATTGATGAACCTACACTGACACATCATTATCACCCAAAGTCCATAGTTCACCCAAAGGTTCAATCTTAGTGTAGTACATTCTGTGGATTTGGACACATAATAGTGTTGGCCATAAGAGTATCATACAGAGTGGTTTCACTGCCCTAAAAATCCTCCATTACAAATGTGTTTCATATCTTTGTTTCTTTTCATTCTTTGTTGCTGTTTTTATTTTAATTTATTTTTGCTTTTGAGCAACAGTAGAATTCTCCCTTCTTTTTTTTTTTTTTTTTTTTAATTTCTGTTGAATTTAGACGTTTAAAGCAATACATAAGAGAATGGCTCCAGTGAATGAAGAAGTTGAATCCTCCATATCACCATATTACCCCCACATCCTTCATGTTGGTCAAAGGGACCACTGTAAATTTATAGGACTATAGTCTGAAAACCATCGCCAACCTGATCTTTATGTGCCTTCCACTCATGAAACTTAACTTGGATGGAGCTGTGAAAGTGATCACTTGTTCAAAATGGTGCTGCTTTAACACATTCTCACAGTAGCTGTTAAAATGATGATAGAAAGCCATTGATGTTAACATCATAAAACAGGCTCGACAGACCATCAGATCCATATAGAAGGTACTCAAATGGTGTCACTATTTGTGTGGTGGCTAATTGCCTCATGGGAAACCAACAAGTGTCACCACTCTCCCAGCTTAGGCTCAGAACCCTGGCTCCCCACTCCCCGCCCTGCCTCCCTCCCAACACACACAGTGTTAGAACCTGTCCTATCATCTGTCCTAGTCCAACCCTTCTTAGTTCCCAAAGCTGGGGATTCAAGTGAGATGTGTATTCTCTTTGGAGACCTGGCTCCACCTACATGATCTGGACTTTCAAATAATAGAAAATTTGTCTTTCCCATTATGAAAAAAGAAGCGCCAGGCAAAAATGCCAAAAGCAAATCATGCAACAAAGACATACTAAGAGATATTCAACAGCTTATAGTCTGTATAGATTTTACTATTCTTGTTTAGTAAATATAATCTGTGATTCATTCTTAAAAGCATTTGCTTAGACCCTGTGGCTTTTGGAAAGTCAAACTTGATAGCAGATGCTAAGTACTTATGTATTCCTTTCACAGATTTGCTAAGAAACTTGTCCTTATGATAACATGCATTTTGATATAGTAATTATCCACACAAAAACACACACAGAGAATTTATGAACAGTTAATATGGGCACGTGGAATGGATAATGGCAAAGGTTTCATTACAACTTGTGCAATAATTTTCATTTCAAGTCAGCTAACTGTCATTAAATATAACATTTGAGATTGGGATGGTTGTGGCAGATATACCTAATTTGGTTGATGTACAGACACAGAGAAGTATTGAAATTAGAAAATCCAGAAGGCACAACTTTGCCTTTGAGCCCCAGTGTATCTTTTAACACCACTTTCGTCTTGCTCATAAACCTTCAGTGCCCCTTATTTCTTACCTAGTCTCAGTCTGGCTTTCAGGCCATCAGTCATTGGGCCACAGATACCTCCATATTTTCTTTACATCGGTCAGGACAGATATCTCACTACATTTTTTTCTAAATTTTTACAATAGCATGTGCGTATGCTTTTTTTCTTATCCACTCAGAAAGATCCTGGAAGGGAGTCGCTGGAAAACAATTACTCAGAGGGCCATTTACAACTTTAAAAGGCTAACACATTGCAAGGAAAGGGAAATAGAAATGATGATAAGTTCCGAGAAAACAAAATGGAGAACATAGAAACAATCCGTGGAAGCCATACTGAGAGAAGTAGCTCATTTTCGAGCGCACGCTTTCATTCTGGCCCTGGGATCTCAAAGTGAACTGTAAGACTTACACTAGGTATAAGCATCTAATAAAGAGTCCTGTTGATGAAAGCTGCTCTTATTGCTGTTGCTGTTATAAATGTCCTTATTACATTTGTTATGGAATTGGTAACATCATCATCATCATCATCATCATCATTATTATTATTTAATTATTGACTACAAGACACAGTGATTACATTCTTTACTTTTCATCCAGTATCTTTTTGCCAGGGCATAGAATGAAACTTATAATTTGATCAATGCAGAGTTTCTAAACAAGGAACTTTCCTCTCTTAGCAGCCCTGAATTTTAATTATTTAATCTCATTAATAAATGTATTTGTGAGATTCAACTCAATTAAATATTCTTTTAAATTATGTTTATAATATCTCCTCCTTAGATAAACTATTTTAAGATAACTCTCTGTGTGGATCTTTGCATACATGTATAGGTTTTAACATCTTTTTGTTTAAAGAAATAGAGGCTAATGTAAATTTATGTAGTGAGATTGAATTGTGATCCAAAAAGCATGCTTTCTGCCTTATAAATGAAATGATTGGTCTTGCATTTGTGTCATCTCCCCCATTGAAAGGAACAGCAATTGTGATAATTACTGAATGTCTTTGTTTATATAAAACATCCCAAATATAGACATTTGCTCCTATCGATATATATGCAGGCTTTTATAAACGTACTTGGCATGTTTAGCAATTATCACTGAAAAGTATTTTCACGAACTTGAATGTAGACATTGAAAATTTTATTTAAATAACCAAATAAAAACACCATCCTGTCATTATTAATATCTCAGAAATGTATTTGTACTTCAGTGAATTCAAAGTAAAGGTAGTTTTTGCCTAGCATACTTATTCATTTTATCTTTAATTTTTATCTTGTTTAAATTCTGCCTTAGCCTATTTTGATCACAAAATATACTGTTTTATTTCATTTTGTCAACTAGGAAGCTCAACATACCACTCACTGGGTATCTGTCACATTCTCAGATAGGCTCTGGGCTGTGCAAGGTGGTTTTTTGGTTTTTTGTTTTTGTTTTTGTTTTTGTTGTTGTTGTTTTGTTTTGTTTTGGTTTGGTTTTTCTGTTGACTGACATGCAAAAGGGTGGGACACAAAAGATTTATTCTTCACTCTCGGTGATCCCCAGAGAAAGTAGATCTGACATTTACGATCACTTTGATCACTTTCTTAATGAGCCGGGGGCTTTGCTTGTTATTACGATTTGGTGTCTGTCTTATCGAATGCAGGTTCCTTTAAAGCAGACGCCATGTACATTTTCTTTGCTATGGCATTCCTGGTGTTTGCCACAAAGCTGTGATTTAATGAATATGTTAGATGAATGAGCCAGATATTTATTTGTTTTGTATTGGGTCAAAACTCACTTCTTTATGTAGTAAAATTATCCTATGCTTCACATAGTGACTTTTCTTTTTTTAATTGTACCATATGTTTATTTGATGCTCATTGATATCTGATTCGCCAACATAGTGGCCCAGTTTTATTTCTCCACTTACTAGAGCCACCCTCTGAAGTCCTCATAATCAATTGATATTTATTGAGCATTTGCTAGCTTGTGGCTTTGCACTGGCCCCTATGTTTAAAATATTTCTCCTGAAATGTAAGAGTCTATCATTTTTACATTAAACACAGTCCTCCATCAGACGCATAGAAATTTCAAAACTGGCATTGACTGCCCCCTAATTAATCAATGGTGAATGCTGATCTTTGTCGATTTGGGCTGGGTGCCCTCTCAGCCCTGACGGGAAGGCCTGAAGGAGCGTTGATTGTAAGATGTTCTGACTACAACTTATGTCACTTAATAGCCATCATGTGAAATTTACGATCCTATATTACACTTTAGGGAAGCTTCTGCAACTTGCAGGCTCACTTTGTTTGCAGTAGTCAAAACCCTGGAGGCATTGGCATTTAGCTGTGATTTGAAATTGCTGAATTGGGCCGTTCCACCAGATTGGGTGGCCTACACAGCAAGTCTAATAACAGGAGGCATCCGTTGGGGGGAAATGGCCAGACATGCTGTATTCAGATTATCCTCTGTGAGAAAGCATTAATGCTGGAAGAAACTGTTTTTCTCTCTCATTCCCTCTCCATCTCTTTTTTTTCTGTCTGAGGATGAAGTACAGATGGAACCTTTGTTGACCTTAGGCTCAATGTTTTTATTCATCATTTGTGGAGCCCTTGGTCAAGTTTCTGTCACTGTTATTAATCATGCAGATTCCAATTGTCAAACAGACAATTGGAACCCTTCTGCACAAAAGCTGAGTAAACAGGGTGCAGTCGGGGTATGGGGTGGGGTGGAGAAAGAGAATGAAAACAGAGGATTAAGGCAAATAAAATGGATTAATCCTTGACATGATCATTTATACTAGGACTTGGAGTTCAACAGAAGAGCTGTTGTAGATTATGTGTGTGATTAATCACTGCTATAGTTTCATTGATGACAAAATGATTAATAAAGTTTAGGACAAAAGCAAATCCTTTTACATCTTCAACTAAGTGTGTGAAATCTAAGCAAGGGCTTCTCATTCAGACTTTGATTCTGTTGTAGGACAAGCAAACTTCTAATTCAAATTTCTGATGCCCTAGTTAGAGGAGAACACCGGTCTTTACAATAGATTGGCTCTCCCTTCACATGCAAAATAGTGAGGGATTAGAAGCAGGAATCCATTTCTGAAAAGACTTCCCAGCACGACGTGTATTTGTGTTCAACTACCAAGGAGCGCAAATACTGCTAGCAAAGGAATTAAGCAATATTCTCTCTGGTACCTTCTTTGCCCAAGTAGGCAATAGTGCATTTCAATACAAAACAGAACATCAACATCAGAGAAGACATGGGAGAATGGATGGATGCAAGGAGGGATTTAAGCCAGAAAGCATTTTATATTTTTGGTTTTCTAATCATGCTCTATTTCAATAGGGTATATGTATCAGTTTGTAACATGCTTTCATATACTTCATCATTTTCAACTCCTTAGAATTCAAGTTAACTCAAATCTTACTGTGTACGAAAATCACTCGGGACACTTAGTGAATATGCAGGTTCAGTGTCGGGAGATGAGGAGGGGAGAGGGGGCCAGTGACTATTCTGTAGGAGACAATGCGTATTCTGTGTCTTAACACCTGCTCGTCAATTTGATGCAGGCAGATCTTAAAGAGGTTTCAAGAAATTCTGTTCTAAGGCAATGTATATATATTTTTTAATTGATGAGGAAACTAAGGATCAGAGAAACTAACTTAAAATCAGAAAGCTAGAAAACTTTGATGTTTTGACCACTGTCCAGCTTTCTTTCTGCCTGGACCAGTTCGTGTAAGAAAGAGTCCTGACATTGTCACAATAGACAACCACAGAGGAAGGTGGTTTAAACAAAACAAAACAGTCCTTTTTAAACCTGACTGCACATTTAAATTACATGGAGGGCTTCAAAAATATGGATGTGTTGTCCTACCCCCACAAATAGTGATTTTATTGGTCTTGAGAGTGGCTTGAGATTTGAATTTTTTAAAGATCCCCAAGTGATTAAAAGTACAGATAAGCTTAGGAACCACTGGTCTGAATCTTTAAATTACAACAGTGTTTCCCCCATTGACTCAGGCATGCCATGTGATATATGAGATGGCTTTCTGTGGTAGGGGAACATTTTTATTTTTAACAGTTACACAATCATGTGCTGCATAAATACGTTTTGGGCAACAACAAACTGTATACATGATGGTGGTCCCATTGGATTACAATGGAGCTGAAAAATACCTACCTCTGAGTGATGTCACAACCATCGTAATGTAGTAGCACAATGTATTACACATGTATTTGTAGTGATGCTGGTGTAAACAAACCTACTGTAATGCCAATCATATAAGTTATAGCACATACTATTATGCACGGTGCATAATACTTGATAATGATAACAACTATGTTACTGGTTTGTATATTTACTACACTATACTTTTTGATCATTACTTGAAAGTGTATTTTTTCTACTTATAAGGAAAGAAATATTTGCGGTAAAACAGTATGCCATGTTATTCTGGCAGCAGCTTCATACATCTCATGATTACTGTGTCTCTTGATTGTACCATTTTCTCTTGTATTTGACTTAATCTCATGTCGTGTTCATCATGGCCCCCAAACACACAGAATCCACTGCTAATGTTGCTAATAAGAGGTTCTATTGAGTGATTGACTTGGAAAAAAAATTAAAAGTGATAAAAGACTATGATAGTTATTGTTCACTCGCCAGGTAGGCATGTCCCCTTAAGCCATAGCTACAATCTTGAGGAACAAGAACAAAGTGATGGAAAGTGTTAACGGATCTGCTTCTTTGACGGCATTGAGACTAATAGAAATTTGAGAAGGTCCCGTATCAGAAAAGAAAAAAAAAACTTCCAATGGCCTGGAATGAAGACCAGACACAGAAACATATCTCACTTGGCACGTGACGATTATCACCAAAGCAAAATGGTCATTTGCGTTTTCGAAAGAACAGCCTGGATCCAACTATGATGCTGAATTTACTGCTAGCTCTGAGTGGTTTAAACAATTCAGGAATTGTTATTCATTGAATAGTGTAAAAGTAAATGGTAGGTCTACAACTGCTGATGTGAAGGCAGCTGAAGAATTTTTGGAAGCTCTAGATAAGCTGATTATGGAGGAAAATTACTTTCCAGAGCAAATATTCAAAATGGATGAAACCTTCCTATTCTGGATACAGATACCTGAAAGGACTTCCATCTATAAGGAAGCCAAGTTAATGCCTGGTTTCCAGGCTATTATAGAGAACAGTCTTGCTTAAAAACAGTATTGCAGGCTACAGTTTAAACCCTTTGTGATCTGATATAGTTTGAACCCCAGGGACTTCAAGCATGTCAATAAGCACACACTGACAGTATTCTACAGGGGCAACAGGAAGTCACGAATGACCCAGCTCCTTTTCCAAGCTGCCTCCCTAAATCACTATGCCAGTGAAACAGAGTACTGTTTGGAGACTCACGTTCCTTTCAGATTTTGCTTATTGCTAATAATGCTCCCAGACATCCTCCTTTTATTTGTGATCTTCATCCCAATATCAAAGTGGCAATTTCTCCTCTGAACACTACTCTGATCCAACCAATGGATCATGGAGTGATAGTAGCTTTCAAAGTCACTACCAGGGAAGGATTTTTGTCCAGGCTATTCCTACAACTGAGGAAAACAATGAGAAGACATTGATGCGACAATAGAAGTGCTACGACATCTTTTACCGCATCATGAGCCTCGCTTGGCTTAGAGTGATATTACCAAGGAGAGTATGGATGGCATCTGCAAGACAACACTAAAAAGGTTTGTCCATAACGGCAAAGGGTTTGCCAGGGAAGAGGAGGTTGCAAAATTCCACATGACTTTGGTGGAGACGGCAAACAGCTTTAACCTGGGTGTGGGTGAGGATGACACCGAGGAGCTCCTAGAGGTGGATCCTTTGGGACACTTAACTCATAATTGCAAAAATAATAAAGTTGTATCTCAAGTTTGTGACTTATGCCAAAATACTTCCCAGATGAAATAGGCATCTACATGTAATATAAATAAATTTGAAAAAATATAGTTGAACATAAATATGTGTAAATACTTTAATGGGAAACATTTGCTTTTTATGAAATCAAAGACAGAAACCATAAAGGAATCTGCTGATAGATAGAACCATGTGATAATTTAGTTCTCACATGACAAAACTGATGACAAATCAAAAATGAATAAAAATATTCACAAAACGTTATGAACCTTGACATATAAATAAATTATAAATCAGTAAGCAAAAGACAAATATGCCAGTAGAGAATTGGCCAATATACATTAATATGCAATTCTCAAAGAAAAATATATACAAATATTTATTAAACATGAAAAAATATAATTAATGAAATATAAATTAATAATAAATACAAGTTCATCAACTTGGCAAAAATACTAAATTATATGTAGTTTATAGTTACATTAATTTTGGAGGACTATTTGACAATAAATAGCAAAAATATAATTTTTAAAGCCCTCTGACAGTTTTAGTTTTAAGAATTTATAAAAGAAACAAATATCCCTAAGAAAATTACTCATATTATTGTTTAACTTCACATTATTTAATACATTAGAAGTCAAGAACATTCAACATGTTCAAAAATATTAGAGTGGTTTAAAATGTGTCCATCAAAAAAAATGAAGTAGAACGCCATTATTATTATTTTTGATGTGCATCTTAGTCAGCTCAGGCTGCCATAACAAAATACCGTGGACTCGTTGGCTTAAACAACAGACATTTATTTTTCACAGTTTTGGAGTCTGAGATGAGGGACCCAGCATGGCCAAGTTCTGGTGAAAGCTCTCTTCCTCCTGGCTTGCAGACAGGCAACTTCCCACTGTTTCCTCACATGGCAGAGAGGGACTTTAGGGACTCCCTCTTCTTATAAGGGCTATAACACCATCATGGGATCCCCACCCTCATGATCTCATCTGGACCTAATTATCTCTCAAAGGCCCCTCCTCTGAATAGCATTGCCTTGAGGGTTAGGGCTTCAAGATATGAATTTCATAGGAAGGGGAACGTATACATTCAGTCCAAAGAAACAAGTATGACAAGCTTGGGTATTGAGTACAGTTGAGCCCATTATATTATTTTCTCTACTTTTTAAGTGTTTAAAATTTTTCATATGAAAGTGTGTTTTTTTTTTTCATTGATATAGAAGGATAACATGTAATGACAGAGAAAAAAATTCCAAATACATCTAGCTAAAAATATAGGCTAAAGAAACTTATACAGATATAATCTGAAGTTTTGGAGTAAAAAGTAAAGTGTGTCATTCTGGCATATACTCATGGGGAATTTAAGTATAAATATTAGATACTGAAATTTCATAAGTGTTTTTTACATCTTCAAGACAATTCTGGTAAGGATGGCATTTTACGGATGAGAAAAACATGGCACGTAGCTCATCAGCTCACTCTCCAAGTTCACTAAGAAGCATTGGGTAAAGTGGGGTTTTCTTTGTTTTGTTTTGTTTTTTTGTCATGTTTCTTTGGTTAAGTACTTGTTTTAGTACTTAAGTACTCTGGGGAAATGCGTGACACACGCCATTCAGTCACTTGGCATGTTAATTTGCCTTTCATATGCCCCATGTGATAAAATACATGTACATAAAGAAATCAATCAGTTCCAAACCTCGATCTTTATCTATGAATCTATCCCACACATTCACGTACACACGTGCACACACACACTTCTCTAAAGAAGTCTGTCATTTAAAATCGTCGTTTTAAAAATGAGTATGAATATTATAGCTGAAGGGAAATTGGAAGCCTTCTAGTCTAGTGAGTTCTCCTCCTTGATCATCTCTCGCCACCACCTTCTGTCAGATACGAAACCCTTTCTTCACACTAGCTTTTGATAAGATGCCAGTACCCGATACAGACGAAAATCTGCATCTCTGGTGGGTGCAAGGGAGGAGACCTCCAGTGATTCCACTCCATCCTCCTCCCGCTTCAGCTCTTAAGGCAAGTCCAGATTTCCTCAGGATCCAGTTTAAGAAGGAAAGTGAGATCCGGAGAAGTGAATTTTAGGAGCAATATTTGCTTTTACACATTAAAGGTGATACTTCTCAGTTCATCAGGTACATTTCCAGAAGTTACCCAAAACTTGAACTTCATTCTAAGAACCAGATAAGGATATCTCTTGATTATGTAACCTAAGAAAATAGGGTAAAAAATATACTTTAGAAAGAAATCAACTAAAACAAGTCAAACTAACAGGACATTTATCACCTTACTTCAAAATTTCACAATAGTACAGTCTTGGTTTCCAGAATTAACTTTTACATTTTCAGGAAAGGCCAAATGCTTTTCTGTTTCAAATTTGAGACTCATTTTCCTTGTGGAGCTAAGTGGACACTGGGCCTCTTTCTTTCCTGGCCTTTCCTATAATCTCTTAAGAAAATCACACTACCACCAGCAGCCTGCTTTCACTGCACCTTTAAGCTCTTCAAGATGGTCACATCCGATAACCACAGATGGCTGTCACTGAAGGTGTAGAGAAAGTGGAGACCTCCATAGGTTTTCTGTTACTCTCCATGGAGGAGCTGAGAGTCCTGTTTGTTGTTTTAATCTACTAAGTTTTCTTCTTTGGATACAAATAAATCTCAGCCACCTAACCTTTTCAAAGAACTTACTCTCATTCCTCAAAAATCAATGACCAGGAGGATCTGAGGATTTGGTTCTAAATGAGCATATGTCACTCTTACTCTGAAGAAAACCCAATGTTTACATTTTTATCTGTTGATATTTTAATTAACAATTTAAGTGCAATGTTTGCCCTGTGAGTTCAATGGGAAAAACTCTGCAAATAAACAGCAGTTCCCTCTTGGACAATCACTCTGTAAATTAGCTTACTTTGTCAATAAAGTGCATGCCTATCAGGCTCTTCAAAGCAGCAGGGGTAAGGATGTTCATTTACTTAAGCAGTAGGTTCTACCATTAGCGTTTGTGATTGGTGTTAATTAGAACTGTGCGTGCGTGTCTCTCTGCCACAGAGCCCACATTTTCAAAATCTTAGTAACAATCAAGCTATTAATAAATTAAGGACCCATATTTGTTTGTGTTCTTTTTTAATCTAATTGAGCCTTTTTGAACAATACCATCTTGATAAGCATTTGAGGACTGGTTTCTCAGTACTATGATGGCTTAAATTATGCTTGATTTCTGCTTTTAAAAGAGCTTCATATAAATATTTAACATATTCAGTGAACTTTTCTACAGTGGTTACAGTTGGAAAGATTATGTATTTTGGTTATGTGAGGCCAAGATTTATTTGTTTTTAACCTGTACCTGTTTTGGCAGCGGCGGGAAGTGGGGGGGGCATTAAATAGACTTTGATAGAGTAAATATTTTTTTTTCCCCAAAACCAAGAATGAAGGGTGCAGAGAATGAATCTATGTTATCCAAGATAATTTAGAGATTGTTATGAGGTATCCGAGTGGTTACTAAAGTTATATTAACGAAGTTCAGTTATCAGAGCCATTATGCAGATCACCGAGATGATGCAGGTGAAGACACGGGAGCCCTGAGTTTAGAGAGCTCTTCCATTCCCTGTGGAAGAGAGAATAGTTAGTCGACCGTTGAACAATGTAGGGGTTAGGGACACTGAACTTTTTGCATAGTTGAAAATCTGCGTATAACTTTTGCCTCTCCCTAAACTTGACTATATAGCCTACTGATGACCGGAAGCCTTACCCATAACATAAACACATTTTTTTTGCATATTCTGTGTATTAAATACTGTATTCTTTCAATAAAGTAAGCTAGAAAAAGAAAGTTATTAAGAAAATCATAAGGAAGGAAAACACATTTACATTATTTATTGAAAAAAATTGGTGTATAAGTGGACCGTTGCAGTTCGAACTGTATTTCAAAGGTCAACTGTATTTCCCTTTGACCTAAAATATCCAGGTCAACTGTATTGTTCAAAGGTCAACTGTATTTCCCTTTGACCTAAAATATCCAGACAGGCTAGATAATTTTTAGCTATCAGGCTTTGCCTTGGGAGATATAAACTAAATGTCTCTTAATTCCCCTGAAAATGGACATCAAGCAAGACAATAACTCAAAGTACTTTCAATAATGCTGGTATTTAGAATGAAGAAAAGAAAGAAAAATGGTTTATATACCACTGTTAGGAAAAATATATATTTAAATTATATATATTTAAATACATATATTTAAATGATACTTTTTATCAGCAAGCACATGTTCCTCTGAAGAAGTTCAGAAACATTCCATTCAGCTCTGTGCTTTGTGTTGTCTGTACCTTAGAGGAAATTCTTAGAACTCAAAACTTGTTATATGCCTTGAAAAATTTCCTATAGATAAAGTAGATAATGAACAATTGTTCTTTTTCTATAGTTTATTTTTTTTGCTTAAATATCACCAATCACTCAGTGAACCATTTATTTCTTAGCTTCCTGTCTTAATTCTCCTGCTTTGATTCTCGGATATCTAAGAGTCAGTTGTGACCATGCTTCTGAGTTCTTACATCTTTATGGGTGTTCAGAGCTAAGGATTTTAATGATTAGAAAAGCCGAAAGAAATCTTACAGAAACACTTAGAAACAATTATACTTCAGTATCCAGTTTTCATAAAAATATTTATTGCATTTGACTTCAGAGAGTGGAATTTGTCATGTTAGTGGAGTTTAGCCTCATTAGCTCCTAATTCTTATGCACTCCTGAACTCATGCTCCTCTGCCGTGAGCATCTCCGTTGCTCTGCAGTGACCATGTGCCGTGCTACACAAGACTTATTACAGTAGGTAGAGGAATACTTACAAGATGAGGACGCCTTTAATAATATGAAAGGGAAACATGAAATGCCCAACATACATGAAAATCAAATTTATTTCTAAACTGTGTGCTCTGGCAGGAAGGGGGACATCTTTTCCCCACAAATTAACAGATAACTTTTTATTTGTGTATTCCTTGTATGTGGCAATTCTATGTTTAAGGATGTTTTATTTTTTCTTTATTATATTGAAGTCTGTGTTTGCAGACACTTGGGAAAAAAAGGCAACATATTGCCTCTTCCATACTATGTTATCCTCTTTTCCTAGATTTTAAATAATATCTCGATTTTAAATAATATCTCTCTGGAAAAAGAGAAATATCTTATAGAGATATAACATGAATTCTTAGCTGGTATAGAAATTAAGGTATTCAATGATTATATTTCTAATGAAAATGTATTATGTTGTGAGATGACAATCCAATTATTTGTCTACTGCTAGATGCTTGGAATTTCCAGGCTATATCTGTAATCTTCTTTAAAAAATAAATAAATAAATAAAAGCAGTGTTTTAAAAGATAACTAGCCAGTTATTTTCATGTAGTGTTGACCCTTGAACAAAGTTTGGAACTGTGCAGGTCCGCTTATATGTGGATTTTTTTTTTCCAGTAAATATATATATCTGCCCTCCAGTTCCTTCAGGTTTTGCATCCACAGATTCAACCAATCATGAATCAAAAACAGTGTTGGGAATCCGCCATATGAATAGCCATACCATTTTCGGCTGCCTGGAGAGTTGGCACCCCCAATCCCCGCATTGTTTGTGTATGTAATTTTATGTAAGCAATTTTTATCACTCAAGAATACTTATGGAACCTATTTCTGTACCTACATATGCAACAATTATTCCACCAGTAATGGTTAATGTGCCTTATTCTAAATAAGATTTTAGGTCATAATTCCCTCAGAAATAAGAATTAATCTATTGCATGCATTTTTACATTTTTTAGGACCATAAATTACAGCCTCTCAAAGTTATGAATTTCTTTTCTTGAAATGACCAATCCTTTTTAAAACAATAAGCAATTTTCTAAATGGTATACTTCTGATGACATTAAAGGAGAGACAATACATTTCTTTTTTCTTCAAAGATTTAATGAAGAGAAAAAGAGAAAAGACTGCTTAGGTCTGCTGAGACTAGTGTACTTCTATATAATATCAGAGATTTGCAGGTTTTCATGGCCTGAGGCATGGGAAAGATAAAGCATTGATTTGGTTTTAAAGGATTTTGTAAGCAAATGTATACAAAGTGTTTATAAAGGCCCTTGGAGTACCTTGTAAAAACATACTGAAAAGATGGTGTTGAATTTATAAATGTAGCCATTAATAGTAGCCAAGATCACAAGTGCTTCTATTGTGCAATGATACATTCTATTTTTGTATTGTAAAAAATACGTATGCTTAGCCTCAGTGACACCGTATGGATCCAGGGGTTGCTTACATTTGCAAATATTAACACATGTCCCTTCACCACAGTAAAACTATATTGACTTGCATGACCTTTGGAAAGGGAGAATATGATTTCATTTTGGCTTGGCATTCACCGAATATCCAAATACTTCTTTTCTTAATTAAGAAAAATGCTTATTTTAAATTGAAGCAGACATATCAGCGCCTTGATCACATCCCCCCGCCCCACCCCAGACAGTCCATTTGGGACCCAGCGCGCCAACCAGACTTGCAACGATCAGTACTGTGAATTCTTGGTTTGAAAGATCTCTGTACTGTGTAGCCCAGCTCTGCAGTGTGCAAAGCAGGCTGGGAGTGCCTGGGTACAGATGCCCTTGAGAGACAATGCTCAATTAATGACCAAAGGGGATTGATTGACAAAAACCTTACCTCACTGGTTTCTCAAGAGAAATAACTCTGAGGCTTGTGTTCTACACTGTTTCCCAGAGTCCCCACGTGGGATTATGTTCCAGTCACCCACAGGCTGTTTGTTAATGTACACTTTACTGGCTTCCTTCCTTTTCCTGTCTGACTTCTCTACCATTGCTTTCTGAGATCATTTCTCAATAAAATGCATGAAACTAATTCTTGCTTTAGAATCTGCTTCTGGGAAAACCCAACATGAGCTATGTAGACTTTTTTGATTTGGTTGTATATTCATGTGGTTAAAAAAAAAAATCCATAGAATAGAGTATATATAATGAAAGTAATTCCTTACTACCTGTGTCCCCCAAGAAGTAAAACATTTATAGGTATGGACGAGAGGAATCCTTGCCTGGTTCCACATGTTTTAGAGTCTTGCATGTCTCAAATACAAAAATAAATAAGTTTTTTTTTTTTTTTTTAAAAGGCAAGATGCTTTTATTCTCAGTTTCTGGCATTTAATGCTGGCACAGGGCTACTTATCACCTTTAGGATTATAATTCAGGCCCCAGTGCTTCTTCATGTCCCTGTTGTCAGCTGACGTCGAAGATGGACACTGCTTCAGAGTACAGGGAGGTTTTGATCAGGGAAACACTTAAATAAGAGAATAGACAAATTAATTAACTTGTCAAATCCTTTCTCTCAGCATACATATCATAGATTCCTGAACGATGCAATATTGTTTCTCAGTAGTGCTAAATATCCATTCTGTGTTCTCTCCCTGTTCTAATTTGTGGTCCTGAGATATTAATGAATTAGCACCGTGTTCACCACAGTTGCACATGGAAACTGAAGAATGTTTAAATGATTAAATTATTTAAATTCTTATTAAATTTGTATGTATTACACAAATCTATACAAATATATTTGAAGTATGATGAATTGGGATACAATTTTTTTACTATATCCACTAGAGAGATGAATGCTAAAATTCTACTTTCTTTTTATAAAGCTATTTAAAACATTAAGTTACATTTCAAAAAAGTAAATAGAGCATTTCAGTTTTACTTGAATAATTTGATTTAAAATGGCAGTGTTTATTCTAATTTATAATTTGCTTTTTAATTTAACAAATAATTTATTTATATTAGAATAAAATAATTCTGAAAGCATGAAAAGTGCTTCCCTTTTAGTATACATTTCTTTTAATTTACATTTTAATAAAATTATATTCAAATTTTCAAATATTGAGTTCAGTTACTTTTTTATATACTTGAGACTATATGTAAGTCAAGATTAGGATAGAAATAAGCAATAGCAAACTGGAGCTCCGAAAATAAAAAGGGAGAAAGTTTTAAAAAAGGAAAAATGTCAAACAGGTAGTCTAATTAAATTTTTAAAATCTTGAAAAATGAAATTAAGTAGATTTTTGTCAAATGCGACCCAAATAATCATGAAAAGAAACTTACACATCATCTATTTAATGAATATTTAATTACTGCTCAAAACAAGATGACCAAAATTATTTTGATCAATTCTAAAACTTGAATAGGTCAGATAATACATCTGCATTTTCATATGCTTTACTAAGTAAAGATTTATATACTTATAAATACAATGAGAATTTTTTAAAAGATTATTCACATCAAATTCACAGTTCAGAACCAACAATCACATCTTCATTGCATTAATTACAAGCAAAAAAAAATTTGCAAAATCATCAAAGTGGACAAGAAATATAAACCGGTGTTATATTGTGCTTATTTAATGATGTTTCTTGAACACAGCCACCATATTTTTCTGATGTTGCAGGAATGTTTTATAGTAAAAACAAATTATGAGTCAAAATAATAATTACAATTTTCATTGGTTGAACATGGCAAAAAAATAGTGTTTAATTTTACACCAAATTTTTGTCAAATGGATATAGAAACCTTAGAAATTAGCTTTTACATTCTAATTTCAAAGACAAAATGTGTAGATATGATTGTTGTATGTAGAAATCCTCAAGATTCACTTTGGCAATAAATCATATTTGTGACTAGAACCATTTATCTTCTTAATTAAAAGAATACAAAATACTGCTTGTATACACATACACATGCATATAGCACATTAAATATTAAAAGTAAAAAAAATATTTGATAAAGAGAAAACAATGAATAGTATTTAACAAATACAAGGAAACTCTTGTCTGATACAAAACATTTAAGTGATTCGTTAAAAGAATATTATGTGTTTTATATTTAGCCAAGCATAAGGAAACTTCACGCAAAATAGACAAAAGTAGAAATGATCAAAAATATGTTGGCTTAATAAAAATATTTTGAAATGTGATGCTAGAATGACCAAACATGTAAAAGGATTTTGAAAAATGATCACTATCTAGAATAGTCAATTAAAATGTGAAAATTAATTTTATAAAGTGAGAAAATAAATCACACAAATTTTAAATCAAAAGTAAATATTGCTATCATGATTAAGAGTAACGTTGAACATCTTATATTCCTCATAGATATTATTGAATCTCCAAAAGAAAGAAGAGTAGAAGTTATTGGAGGCGGGGGGCACGGTTACATCTGTTCTTATACAGAAGTACAGGTTTTAACTTATGTGAAGTTCTGAAAAGAGACCTCCTAAATTTTGGCATTGATTTGAAATGTTTCTAAGCTAGCTTTTTGATAAGGGAAGTAATATGGCAGGTAATGAAAGAGACACATGAGCCAGAATTTTAACAGAAAATCCAGAACCATTCTTTGGTCTAGGCATGTTGCTTGGTTTGAATTGGTTACCAGGAAATGTGGCTTCAGCTGAATAGTCTTGATAAAATAGGGACTAAATTCTGTTAAAGCAGTATGAATGAATTTAGACAATGTCTGAAATGCACTAAAAAGGTTGTAAATAACAGAAAATCCTTAAATAAGGAGTGTATTAGGATTTTTGGTAGAAAAAGAAATTAATTTGAAATGAGCATTGTCCACAATTTTTGATGATTATGAGCATTGCTAGCAAAAGATTTTGCAAGACAAGCTAAATAGATCCAAATTCAGCAATATCACTTTTTAAGTTTTTTTCTTTTATTTTTTAAATTATAAATCAGGAGAAACTGAAATATGCAACATAAGGGCCATTCCAATAAAACATAAGAAAATTATAGCAAGAGAGGAAAATAACTGCATAACTTTGAAGGAGAAGATTAAAATAAAATAACAATTGTTATTTTATTTGTCATTATTTATCAATATGTAATCTCCACAGAAGATTTGAAAAAAAAAATGAATAATGTATACAGTTCTCCATTTTCTTTATAATAGCCTAGCATCGAAGAATTATAAAAAAATATAAGAAATACTGTATGGATCTAGATCAAGGATCACTAAACTATGGGCAAACCAGCCTGCTGCCTATTTTTATAAATAAAGTTTTATTGCAATACAGCTATGTCCATACATTTAGTTTTTGTATCTGGCTGCTTTTGCACTACAATGGCAGAGTTCAGTAGTTGCTACAGAGATCAAATGTCCCTCAAAGCCTAAAGTATTTATAATTTGGTCTTTTACAGAAAACATTTTTTAACCTCTTAGATCTAGACAGTGCTTTAAAAACAGTGAAAATGTTTGTTATGTTAGTAAGTATGATTTACATGGTAAAAGAAACTTTATATACCTTGCTATAACTGTCAATATAACATAGATTATTTAAAAAAAAAAATCCTGACCATGATATAATTAGGGAATTTTGTAAATGGAGATATGAAAAAAACATTATGGGATAAATTTATAATAATCTATATCATTATATATTAATCATTGTTCTTGTTACTTCTGAAATATGTTAAGAATCCATTTATAGCTGCTTTTTAATTTACTTTATTATTTTAGATAGTTATTTTAAATAATATTATGTAATAAATATATAACAATCTGTCTTTATTGCTCCTCCAAACATCAAGAAATGCATCATCATCAAAAAGTTCAGTCATCATTGATATTTTGTCCACTTCCAGTCATGAAACCATGACTTTGTGCCTATGTTTCAACTTTCTCATTATAAAGACCTATTTGTGAAAGTAGTGGATAGATTATTTGTTTTGTTAGTTTAATTTATAACTTTTAAACATTTAAACAAATGGTATGTGGCCTTCATTTATTCTCTTAATCCAGGACCTGCAACTACTAACACTGAGTTTGTTCCTCTGTCTCACAGATATTTTCCCTAAAGCCCATCACTGCTACCATGTTCTGGGACATCCTTGCAAACACACACACACACACACACACACACACGCATGCACACACACAGGCATCTGAAGTTGCATTTACTCATCTAGGTTACCATTAATATCATTTAAAAGAATCATAGCATCTCTCTCAACCTCTTCCCCATTGAGAATAACAGCCTCAGAGATGATAACGCCTGTGGGAGCTTCAGATAGATGCTGGCGATACAGGTTTCTGAACTGTGTTCAAATGTACCCTACCACGTAAATTCAGTTTTTTCTTTAGCCTTCACAGTGTTTTATCTATCTCTGTATTATAAGATAACTATATGATAATTTTTGTCACAACTATTTCTGTATCTCTTTTTAAAATAACTCATATAGCTTTAAGGGGTAGTAAATAGCTCTTCACTCTCTGGTTGTGTGTGCCTAAGTCTGAAGGTAGAGGTCATAAAAAGAATGAATTGGCTTGCACAATTAGTGAAGAAAGCTGGACATAGTCAAAGTACATAGATTGAAGGAAACCAGAACCAGAGGGTTTTATGTCTGGCAGAAAAAAATAGTAGAGAAAACCAGACTGGTCCTCACCTCCCCCTCCTCAAGAGGAGTTTAGGGTTATATACCTGACAGAGATCTTTATGTCTTTGGGGGTAAGCTGTGGGGTACAGATCTCTTCTCCATTCTACCACCTGGTTTTAAGCAAAAAACAAACAACCAAAACAAAACAAACTATAGAATTCACTTTTATTTTGGATGTGAGAGAATCTTTTTGGTGAATACCAAGAGATATTTTAGTACTTCGTGGCCTTTGAAACAGAATAAAATTGGACACGGCGTGTGGGGACAGCTGATGTCTGGCTTGCCTATTTTATATATCTGTTTTTCTTTCCCAAATCTGTGGTTTCACACCACAAGGGAATGTCTTAATCTTTCCAATCTATCTGGTTCCAGAAAGGTGCTTTGGATCTAATCATGTAACCATTAATTTTTTAGAAATCTTATTAGATGAATCAGCTTCTAACCTCCCCAAGGTGCGACTTGTGAAGTTGACTTTGCATACATACTACAGATGTGGTGAAGAAATCTGAATTTTAAGATGGATGGCATTCAAGCGGGATCTCCCTTCAGTTAAAATAGAGGCACACGTATCACCCATTCTCAATTTAGTGTGTTGCTGAGGTTAAAAACTCTATTGTGATCAGAGAAGATCCCTCAGTATCCAATTCTAAGAAACTGATTTACATAACTGGAAAAGACTCTCACTTATTTTGTCATCCCTGTTCCTTTACAGTGTGCTTATAAGTACCACTTTGGAAGAATCCTACCCCGCAGTTTTAGTCTTTGCAGTGATTTGAGACTGAGTCCTTACAAACATTTCTCATTTGAGAATTTGATGCTCTCAGCATTTAAATGGCACCCCTTGAAAAGATTTATACCTTAAAAAAAAAAAAACCACCACTTTCAGCTCTGTGAAGAGGATATGGAGAAATTAATGCTTCTAAAAGAAATCTTGAAAATCAAAATTGGTTTATAGAAACAGATCATGTAGTACAATCTAATTTCTATTCCTAACTTTCCCCCCCTCCCCATATCTTGGATTGTTTTTGATATAACACTCTTTTGGTAGAAATGCAAAATCAAAGAAAATAGATTTTTTAATGATTGGAAGGAACGGCTTTTTCATAAAAGATGGGGTTCACTGAATTTTCCAAGCACACAGAATTTTTTATTATGTTTTTTTTAATTAACCAACATTCAGAAAAGAGGTTCCATGGTCCAAAAGGAAGATAATATGTCAGATTATATTGATTGAGAGAGAGATAATAATAACAATAATAGCTAAAATTTATCCTGAATATTTTTTCTGAGAAGTTCAAAGTATTTTATATATACAGAGCTTTATTTTTCATCCTGCAAAAAGATTATTTTCAGAAGGATGCTGACCCATCAGGAGGCCATAGGGAAATAGTTTCATTATCCCTTAGTGCCGGGCTGTGTAAGAAGAATATTTATCTTTCCAGGGCCTGAAATGAAGTGAAACATACATAGTCATTCTGATCATACAGCCTGAAAGTCCCTGGGGCCCCATTTCATGGTCTGTGAGTGATTTAAGTAAAAACATTAAGAGTATATAAATAAGGAAATTCTGCTAAGACATTTCCTCCTTTGTAAAATTCTCAAGGTTTGCTTTTTTTAGCCCTAGTGATCTATCTTCATAATGTTTTTCTTGGGGGGAAGGGGCGTGATACTGAACTAAGGACATGTGTGTTGGCCATTTTCCAGCCTCAATCTGGGCAATAAGAAGAACCGAAGAATTGTAGTATTTAAAATGAACATTATGGCAAATCCAAAATAACGAACTATTGAGATGAGAAAACAGATTAAACAAAAGAAAGTGACTTGTTTAACATCTCTCAAATCTTTAGGGTTCAAATGATAATGAGTACACATTTCCTTCTTCTTCCCTGGACATTTCTGGAGGGCAGGGCTTTGAAAGAAAGTCACTAATCGCATTAGCTCATATCACACTTGAGCCGAACCTTTGATAAGGCATGTAGAAAAGCCCTCTCCATTTTACAGAGTAAAGCAGGAACAAATTATGTGATTCGTTCCCTTCCTCTAGTTCTTTCCACGTTCTGCCTACCACGTTCTTATTGAGTCACCATTCCCAAAGCCCTGTTCTTTTCCTTCCCTAGAGGAAGAAGGATTAATTCCATGAATTCATTTGCCATCATCGTGTTCAACGCTAAATGAGTAAATAAAGAATTTTTCTTTAATAAAGGGTTAGTTTTGTATAAACTTGGTACTAGAATCTTCTCTAGAATCTCCCTAACATCTACCCTCCTTGCTTCGGAATGCTCTAAAGGTTAGCATTCTCTCCACTACAAGGAAGTTTTGTTAATTATGAGGTCATTCTTTGCGTTAACGTTTAAACATTCTTCATTATAATGAATTACCAGCTGCCGTCCTCTCTCATATAACCACTGGCCCTAGCTCTGTCCTTTAGGGCAACACAGATTGAAAGGAGTCCTGCCTGTGACAGTTGTTTTCATATCAGAGGAGAGCAACCTCATCACTCTTCTAATTCATCTCTTTTCCAAGATAATGCATTCTCATAGAACAAAAATCAGGTGTCTCCTTTAATTTTGAATTAAAGTTTGTGAAAGATAACTAAGTCATAAAAGTTTTTCACCGTGAGGCATGTAGAGGATATCCAGTATTCAGCCGTTTATCTGTTGCTATGAACAAATGTCTTTGCTTTACGATTTACCTCTTGTTATTTGTGAACTAAAATGAGTAGATTAAATGATGATTATGTCTCCCAGTTCTAAATGTTCTGTTCTTATCATATATTTTTTGGGGGGGGGATGGAAACATTATCGGCCTACTGCTCCCTTAAAATTTTGTTTGTGGTTGGTAGTTTTAATCCACAGATTCCAGGTAAATTCTAAAGCATACAGGAAGCTAAATATGAATGCCTTGAACTATACTAGGAACCTACAAGTCTAAAAAAGTAACAGAAAACACTCCTCATTTTGTAGATTTCCAAGAATTTTCAGAGAATCCATGACAAAGCCGATGAAATAGATTTGGGGGCCTGTGAAGACTATAATATCCTAGTCTGGTTTGTCCAAGAAAACATACCTTATTATATTAAGGAAAGCAGTCTATGTTGTTTCTTTTTTCAGAGGAGAAGGAAAAATTCATTTTTTAATATTATGTAAGGATTGCATCTAAGTTACTTACAGACTAAAGGTTCAGTGTGGACTCCAGGACTTTCATGGTTTAAGCGAGGCCAGGTCTGAATAGTAGTTTTGCTTATGTAAATGAAATGTTTATTAAGATACGGGGGGCACAGATTTATTTTAATTTTATTAAAATTCAATAAAACAAAAATTTAAATATTTCATTTTAAAGCAGCCAATTTTAGTTGTAAATCCAAGGACATACTTCAAGTCTCCTAATGCTAATTTATGCTTTTTGTATTATAGTAATAGGCAGCTACTTGGGATCTACATATAATTCACTATACTTAAGTATGAGATTATATGTATCATTTGAGATAAATGATACAATGTTGGCATTTTGAAATTTAAAATTTATTTGGACTAATCAACTTAAAGTTACAGTTGTGAATATTTTTGATTCTGGAATATACACTGGTGGATGAAATATCTCTTTCCCTCTTCTAAATAAACACTGAGTCACAAGGTTGAGGGACAAAAAAAAGTAGCCATCTGGTCTCTACTGGATGCTCCAGTATCTCTTGCTAAAACTCATTTCCACATCGTGTATGTGTGTGTGTGTGCGTGTGTATGTGTGTTTGTCTGCTACTTTCCTACGGCACTACTAATAAGCTCATGAATACTGCACAGATGTTTTCCCCATTCTGTGGAATACTTATTTTTCAAGTGGCTTCTGAGAGCAGATGTTCCCATGTGTCTTTGTAACTTCTTTTCAGTTGATGCTTTTGCAACATTTAAAAAAAGAAGTATAGGGGTGGAAAGGAGGGATACTAAAGAAGACCAATTACAGAAAGAAAATAAAGACCAATGTATGTTTAACTTTTTTTTTTTATGAGCCCATGAAAGAAACTCTATTCGATTTAGTTGAATTTAATAAGTATATATTTAAAAACCTATATGTAAGTCCCTTGGCTCAATTCTAGGGGGTTCAAAGTAGACAGATGTCACATAAGTTGGAAGAAAGATATTTGCAAAACAAGAACACATTCACGAGGCATATATGTGAGCTGGTATCTCAGGCAGAAGGCAGGGATAAAGTACGAAAGTTTAGAACATATGCAAAGAAAAGTAAAATTATCAGCAAAGTCTGGGTATTGCCTCATGTGGTGAAATAATTGGGAATTTAAATCCAGAAGGTGGTTTAAGGGTAGAGTATGAGGAACCATGAATGACAGACTGAGGAGTTTGGATTTAAGTGGATTTGTACTGGTGAGTGTTTCTGAGTAGAGGAGTAACATAATCAGAGCCGTGTATTTTGGAAGATTATTGTGGCAATCCTGTGTGAGAATGATTTGGGAAAACAAAAGCAATAGTGATAAGGAACCAACCACAGCTATTCATTTTACTGGTGATAAAACAATAATGTAGGATGCAATCTATAAGCAACGAGTGAGTTATAGATGCAAAGATATTGAGGTAAGAGAATCATTGCTTAGAGCATTGCTATTGTTTTGTTGCCTCCTAAAAGATGTGAGTTAGAAAGACAAGAGAAGCAGTGCTTTCATGAATAGAAATTGGGATATCAAAGAAATGGTAACATAGAGGTCAAGATTATGAGTTTGGTTTTCTTGTAATACATGCGATTGTTAATGTCCAATGGGCAAGGCGCATCTAGCATCAGGAAGAGGGTGGATGCATCAAGATGCATCAAGATGGAGATGAATGTGTCATGATGCTTTCTGTATAGAATCAAACAGTTACCAGGAAAGAGGCTGAGGGAGGCTGGAAAAGAGGACCAAGAACAAGGCCTTGGTGTTTAGTTTGGTACTAAGAAGGGGATACAGAAAGTAGAGGAGTCTGCTAAGGTGACCGATTACAAGTATAGTGAGGTAGCAAGAAAAGCCTTAATTAAAGTTGAAGCACAGATCCCAGAAGAAAGAGGACCCTACCAAATTCCATACAGTAGGTAGTTTGAGGAATAAGAAAAGATGAAAAGATTTGGCTATGGTGAGGTTTTGATGACAAATACTGGGTTAAATGTTGGTTGATTGTTCGAGTTAGAAATTAGAAATTCAATTTATGCTTTAATTAGTTAATATTTTTAAATAAAGACATTATTTTTTTTTACATAAAAATACTGGACTTTGGCTTATTTTAGAGTCCAAATTACTGAAAATATAAACAGATTTGAGAGGAATCTACATTTACTGATCAAATGTTTGGTTTTTCACTGATCATGACTTTGGAAGGCCGAGAGTATTGACCTTGACTAGAGAGACCTTTACTCCCAGGCTTGAAGCCAGAAATTATGTAATCTTTCATCTTTCTACCTGTAAAACACCTCATTGCAAACATCAGCCAGACTATCTTCTCTGTAGACTTATTTGTCACTTATCTATGCCAGGAGATGATTTGTCTCTGTTACCTATTAATCCTAATTTTGCCTAGTATAATAATTTTATACCATGACAAGGACATTATTTCCCAGAACCCGTAGATTGGCTTTCCAGAGACATCTTCTTGTGAGAGTTTCCCTGTCTTCTGCAATTCTCTTGTAGGCTTGTTTTAAAAGTTTTTGAACATGTAACTTTGTCCTTTAACTTGTAAAGTTCTTCAAGATAACAGTTCCAGTTGCTTCTAATTGTTAGAGATCATTATTTCCATTAGAATGGAAAAGGATATGATAGTTAAGTTGATTGCTGTGCATTTTATAAATTTTAGAAATCCATTCTTTATATTTAACCTGAGTCTTTGGTCAAAAAAAAAAAACTTTAAAATTTTATTCTTTTTTCCTCCTTTGTAAATGGTATAAGAAGCCTCAAGCAAGTCACTTAATGTATGTAATTGTTATTTTGACTCCTAAAATTGATATGATGATATGCAAAAATGGATGTGGAGTGTTTCATGAAACTCGAAAGCATTAACAGTTTGTTTGAATTGCTAGTGTTATTACTTATAAGAAAGCAGGCAATTAGAATAAACAATCGTGGGATGTGACAGCTGGCTATAAAAAAGACATGAGCTATATTAATTATAAAAAAAAAAAAAGCAAATGTCTGTGATGCCATATAGTGAAGGAACAAGTTACACTAATCATAGAGTGGACCATGTTAAAATAAGTAAGTACTTTAGAATACCTCAATCGGGCATGAATTGAATAATTAGTATTTGTAATACTAAGGGAATATAATACTAATTATAATACAAATTTAATATTTGTAATATTGATCCAAGTTCATCAATAAAATGCTTCGTTATGTCAGCGTATCCTATAAGACAGCAAGGAATAATGAATACATTCAGACCATTTTCAGCCAACATATTTGAAATCTTTAAAAAAGTACTGTGAGTTTAAACCTGAGTTATTTGTAAAACTTTTTTTCAGGACACTGATTTTCCCGGCAATGCTGGGGAAACCCAATCGTTTAGCACATTCATTGGATCCGACCTTACCCAAGCCCCTCGCCTGGAAGAATGGAGGTAGCCTAACTTTCCTAACAGGGAACAATTTTTTCAACACTCTACATTTTTCTTTTTACTGTCTTTTTCATTCTAGTATCTCTATTACTTTGATTTCTGCTACATTTCAAATATTTGACCCCTACATCACAGACAACTCCAAAAATCAATCAATTAAAAAAAATCGCCATTTTTCTATCCTTGTAAAGAATGAACAGTATTGCAACAAAAAGCTACTTAACTCTTACTTGAATCTTTATACTTTTTAACCCATTTCTCATTTAGAAAAAAATAATTGCAACTCGCTGCCAGCGTTAATTTACATAAACACACTCTTTGAGGCCAAAGCAAATCTGACTGGTTTTCAATGTGAAAATAAAATAGAAAAACTATTCTTGGAGTTATTTCTAAACAGAACTTGTCTCTAATTTTAATGTAACAGAAATGTATACATATATAGGAATTATCAAATTAATCTTCGGCTAACAACTGTTCGAGAATGATGTTAACATCATGTGTAAGAATGCTGTGTTTTCTAAGATTTGACATTTTCAGCAATTGAGAATTATTATATTTTGTAATGGAAATGCCACTACTAAAACAGAATGTTATAAATAGAATTATGTCATTTTTTTCCCCAAAGACTATCGATGTACAAAGACTATCGACTTCAGGGAAAATAATAATAATAAAAGCGAGATACTTCATGGCAAACTTTGGGAATAAGGTTAGGACTGTAACTGCGTGTTATCTAAGGGTAAACCCTGCAGCCATGAGAACCACCAGCGAATATTCTTGAGGCAAATGGGAAATGGGTTAAATGGTTGAGAGTACGTAGAATATGTCTGGAGTTCTCCTCCGTTAACTAAATGAATGCATAAAAGTGATGACTTCAGGGAACACTGAAATATTTTCAGTGAAAGAGGAAATACGTGATATAGGAAAACAAATACTTACTTGTTCCAATAATAGTGCTTACTACAAAATTATGTGCCAGTGAGTGTGTGAGGAATAATATGGAGTTATCCTTTAATGAGTGTTTGCCCAACATTGTTCTCAAATGAGAAATTTGAATGACTATCTTGGAAAAGTTTAGCTAAAGGTCATTTAAATAATAAGTTGTATCAAGCCAGAATTATGTCTCATTTATAACTTTTATCTTCTTTAACTGTGAAACATGGTGCACTTACAGACATAATTTTGAGCTTAGAAATCGTCTAGAGGACCACCTTCATTTGTTCCAAGGGAATTGGCAAAAAACTGCTTTGTGCCCAGGAAGTGGTAGTCGGGTGAAGGACAACCTCTGGTTAGGAAAGAATTGACCCAGAAACTACAAATGAGGGGAAAATAAAATAGCGCCTACACACTCAGCTCATTATTGATTATTTCTGGCTACACAAATGCATAAGGTATAAATCCTGAATAGTTGATCACATGAATTATGAACTGATTAGCATATGTTTTTACATCATGAGCTCCTACAAGCAAGACCCGCCACCTAACAGTCTACTACATGAACTAGCAGAATCCAGCCTTGCATTCAACAACTACAAAAAATATATGACAGCCACCAAAAAGCCCCTTTGTCCTGGAGGATGTATCCTTAATAACTGGAAGGAAATGAACTTCAATTATTTATGTGTGTTTTTTTTTTTAATTTAGATCACATCTTTATAATATTTCTATCTTCTGTTAATATTTCAGTGAGCAATGTGTTAGTATTTGGTCACCTGAACAGACTGTAGTAAGTTCAGCAAGGCAAGTTTTATTCTCTCGTTTTATCCTCTGATGTGTCCCAAGCCCTTAGAAGTGAGCTCTGCAAGAAACGGGCACCTAATAAACATTTGTTTAAGGAACCAAGTGTGCCCTACTAAAAACAACAAGAGTGACTACTATGCGCTTGCTTTGAGGCTGTGTGAGCGCTTCTCACGAGCAAGTGCGCACCCACATATCTTCAATACGTGGGGAAATTCTGAATTGTTTTAGTTTGCAAAGTGGAATTAGGATAATCGTTGCCGGCAGAATCTGTATATAAAGAGCACAGTTGCCTTTACTGTGCTAGGCACTATTTGCAAATAGTGCTTTGCAAATAGCATCTCAAAGTTCAAAAATCTTCAAAAGCACTGTAATGTTTTACAATATTTTATTATTCTACATTTTTTTTCAACCGAAGAAAGAAAGCCTTTGCCCAAAAGCGCAAGGCAAGGAAGCCTAGTCGAAACTGAGCAGTATGCCCCCTAGTCCATATTCTGCCCCGACTCTGATATATTTTCTGCATGCAC
Source organism: Pteropus medius (assembly GCF_902729225.1). NCBI lineage: Eukaryota > Metazoa > Chordata > Mammalia > Chiroptera > Pteropodidae > Pteropus > Pteropus medius. Next base: position 6,370,787 of record NW_024340699.1, read on the forward strand.
TGTGTTAATAAGTGTTTTTCAATTCTTTGAAACACAAGGAATGCGTGGTTTCAGGGCTTCACACATTTTTAGGAGATAAATACCATTTTTCTTTTTTTAGGGAAAAAAAGAGAGAGGGAGAGAAAGCTGTCTTCAGGCATCCCCGGTAAAGCTTTTGTAATACCCATGTAAGTCAGGAATTCCTTCACTCACTGTGGCAGTTAGCAATCCCCAGAATAAAAGCAGTCAGTGCCCTCGACAACCCTTTTCCATTATTGAAGTGAGGTTTTTTGTTTTTGGTTTTTGGTGTGTGGTGGTTTGTTTGTTTGTTTGTTTGTTTTTGTTGTTTTTGGTTTTGCCATAAACTGCCTGTCTTTTACAAATAATCTCTGAGGTTCCGATGGCACTGTCCCTTTGAATTATTTGTGTCCTGGATTGTAGAGAAGCTGCCAACTACTGCCCCATCATCACTTGCCATAAATGGATTTTCAGATAAGAGCAAAGCTCCCAACTGAGTAAGAAAGTGGCTTCTTTTACAGTCCATCTATTTTTCCTAATAAATAATCTGCGTATCAAAGAGAAGCTTCACCACCCCTCCTAACCGCCAAACGAAGGAAAGGCCATTGTATCTGGAGAAGAGTGCAGCTTTAAACCTGTTGATAGAACTGAGAACTGATTGTCACAGAGAGAGAGCTTGCTTACGTGGCTCACAGCTAAAAATGATTGAAATCACCTGAACGATGATAAATACAAAGTCAGAGAGGGACAACATGAGGTTTATTTTGGACAAGCTGCCGTCAGATACCCAGTGCTGGAGGGAAGCTGGCCAATTTGTGTTTCCAAGGGGAGCAAGCAGAGTCTTTCTTAATGGGTCTGGTTTACAGAGATGCTGAGCCACAGAGAATACAGGATCTGACCTTAGAAAGGACAGTCTGTGGCAGGAAGATGTGGGCGTGGTGCTGTGGACTCATTCTCATCGCAGCTGTGCCTCCATCTGGCTGTGTGGCTTCAGGCAAACTGCTTGATCTCTGTTCACTGTGGTTTCTGTAATTCTAAAAAGAGAGAGGGAAGAAGCATGTTCCCTGCTTACGTTATACAATCACCATTGATATAAAATAAGACCATATATCTATTAACCTTGGAAAGAGGTCCATGTTAAAATTGTTTAATATTAGCACAAAACAGGAAAAATACCATAATCTCACATCTCACACACACGCCATAACCATATTTAAAATGACAATTTCCTATTTCTCCTTCATAGTTTTTGTTCTCTGATTTCTTTTTGTGACAAATCTGTTTTTTCCAATAATTGTTATTTTTATAAATGATAGAAAAAGGAATAAAGACAGAAACATAAGCATGTACAAAAATGAAAATTATATATACTAGAAGAGATTCAAAGATTAGCTTTTTTTTAAAAAAAATATGATGTTTCACATTAGAATCTTAAGAAAGAATAGAAGGAAGAATTTGTCACATTGTAAAGAGAGTGCATATGTTAAATTCGGGTCAAATGCTGCCTAAATGAATGCATCCTGTGGCTTTAAGCCTCGACTTTAGTATTAATGGAATAAGGAAAAAGCCATTTAGACTCAGGGCTGAGGAGTCAATGAGTGAATCCATGCCAAGAAACTTTGAAAATGTTTCTAGGCTCACTTGAGGGTGGAAAAAGAAGCATTGAAACTTTTGAGCATTCATTTTAACTATGTGCGCTCTGACATTTGACATTTCAAAGACGTAAAGCAATATTTGAGAGCAGTAAATATCAGTCAGTAATAAGCCATTGTTATCTGTGACAATAATGCAGCCCACCTCTCCTTGGACCCAGGTGCACTCTCCTACCTGATTCAATCAGAAAGTACACAGTACTCATCTCAGCATTCAGAATGCTGGACAGAGCTTAATGACTCAGTGCAACTCTTGCTCCTTCTGGGGGAAGAGGGAAAACTCTTTGGAAGTCAAAGACTATTTCGGAACTGCCATTTTACTTCTTAATTCCTTTATCTTTTTCACCCAGACCCCAGACCCCTCCCATCTGCCAAACATCAGTTTGTTCTCTGTATCTATGAGTCTGTTTCTCTTTTGTTTGTTTATTTCGTTCTTTAGATTCCACATATAAGTGAGATCATATGGTATTTGTCTTTCTCTGTCTGACTTATTTCCTTTAGCATAATACCCTCTAGGTTCATCCATGTTGTTGCAAATGGTAAGATTTTACTTTTTTTATGGCCAACTGTTATTCCATTGTACATATGTACCACATCTTCTTTATCCATTCATCTATTGATGGGCACTTAGGTCGTTTCTATATTTTGCTATTATAAATAATGCTGTAATAAACATGAGGGTGCATATATGTTTTCAAATTAGTGGTTTGGATTTATTCAGTTAAATACCCAGAAGTGGATTGCTGGGTCATAAGGTAGTTCTATTCTTAGTATTTTGAGGAATCTCTATATTGTTTTCCATAGTGGCTGCGCTATGGAAATTTGCAATCCTAAATTTTTCTTACTGATCCTAAACTATTTACCGGGAAAGCAAGAAAGGAGTAGACATAGGATCTGGAGGAAAAAGTGAGGCACTCTTGGCAGTAGGTATTCAAACGTAAGTAAAGATAAATTATCTTATAGACTGTGAGTCAACAGTCAAATGGGGTTCTCTTTGCTAAAACGATAATTGAAACAACCAAAACAAAATGCCTCTACATCTTTTCTGGAAACCAACGATAGTGTGGTGGGATATGCTGGTGACTGTGTCCTCTGAGATTGAAATTCTATGACCGAAAAGGAGCAACAGTCATGCTGCAAAAAAAATAATGATTTGGGAAACAACATAGTTACTGATATTTCAGAGCTAAGAGGTGTCACTGGGAGAAAACACATATACACAGGCAAATACACACACCCAGAAGTGTTAGGTGAAGGGGTGCATGTTACTAACCCATCTTCTCCTTCTACTCTGTTCTTATGGATTGCAATCATAGCCTGTTCTTTGTCTTTGCCTAAGAGAGAAAAGAGTAAGCCAAATAAAGAATTGCAATCATTATCAGTAATTGATGCTTTTTATGGCTGCTTTATTAGAATAACTAAAAAAAGAGAGGGGGAAGGGAATTGATAGATATGTATCTAGCATAGTAGAAAAGATGTCTTTTATGCTTACACTAGAATCCTCTATAAAGAGCAAATTGTGTTTATGGAAATACCTTGAGAAGTCACTTAGTGTAGTAGGTGAGACTCTTCTAGCAATTGGTTAGTGGGAGACAAGAAAATAAAGTGATAACTAAATTGCTTTGTATTATAAATTACCTGGGAACGATGAGAAGGAAAAAAGAGGATGGTTAAGAAATAGATCCAAATATAATTTTTATTTTACTTTTTAAAATATTTTTGAGGTATAATTGCCATATACTACTTATAAGTTTTAGGTGTACAGTATAATAATTTAATATTTGTATATATTGCAAAATATTCACCACAATAAGTCTGTCATTCATTATCATACATAGAAAATTTTTTTCTTATGATGAGAACTTTTAAGATTCACTCTCTTAGCAACTGCTAAATATGCAACACAGTATTATTAACTATAGTGGCCATGCTGCATATTAAATACCATTATTTATTTATAACTGGAAGTATTTACCTTTTGACCCCCTTCACCCATTTGGCCCACCCTCCAATCCCTGCCTCTGGCAACCAACAATCTGTTCTCTGTATCTATGAGCATATGTGTATCTTTTTTTTTCTTCCAGTTCTACATATACAGCATGATAGTTTGATTTACATATATTGTGAAATGATTACCACAAAAGATATAGTTGATATTCATCATCTCATATAGAAACAATAAAAAGAAAAGAAAAGAAAAATTCTCCTTGTGATGAGAACTCTTAGGATTGTGAGGAAGGAAAAATAATTTTACTTCTCCCCTTCTAAGTGTTTCTGGCTGATTTAATAATCAAATTGGCATGAGACAGATTAGCAGGAGAAAATAACCAAGATTACTATGTATGTAAATATGGGGTTCCCTAAGAATATGGAGCCCCAGGACAAACAGGGAAGATGAGGTTTGTAAGCTTCTATGGACTAAGGAGAGGGAGGGAGGTGTCTTATTCCTCAAAGGGAACACAGGCAATTCACAGGCAGTTGAGAAAAAGCAAAGGTCTGGTAAACAGATTCTTGCTGCATCACACAGAAACAATGGGACACGGAGGGGTGTCTAACAAATAGGCTTTCTTAGGTTCCTCTGTGTCTGCCACACTTATAGTATGCTAAGGTCATCTCTTCCTCCTTTAAGCAGGTCCTCTAGCTACATTCTTTTAGACAGGGAGTAGGTCAGAGCTTCTTCCTGAGCCTTTTTTTTTTTTCTAAGTAATAACCAGCTTAAAATAATCAATATCCCAAAAAGGCATATTTGGGGTGGCAAACTCTGCTTTCTTCAGGATCGCATCTCTTAACAGCTTTCTTGTATACCAAACAGTGGCATTTGCTGTAGTCACCATGGTGTACTACTCAACCCCACTCCTCACCTTATAACTGGAAGTTTGTACCTTTTGATCACCTTTCTCTAATTCTTCCTCCCAGCACCCATTGCCTCTGGTAACCACAAAACCGATCTCCTTCTATGAATTTCATGGTTTTTTTTTTAATTTGTTTTGTGTGGTTTTTAGATTCCACATATAAGTCAGATCATATAGTAATTGTTTTTCTCTGACTTATTTTACTTAGTATAATGCCTTCAAGTCCTTCCAAGTTATCATAAATGATAGGATTACTTCCTCTTTTATGGATGGAATGAATCTCATTGTCCTTATTCATTCGCGTGTTGTTGGACACTTGGATTGTTTGCATGTCTTGTCTATTGTAAAGAATAGTGCAATGAACATAGGCGTGCATATATCTTTTCAAATTAGTGATTTCGTCTTCATCAGGTAAATACCCAGAAGTGGAATTGCTGAACTTCGTGGTAGTTCTATTGTACAGAGACATTTTCAAAAAATGATGTTCTGTATGTGATTTCCAGTTGTTTTTGTCGCTGCTACGTAACGCCTCTACCATATAGAGAAATATCATGCAAAGATTGTTGTTTTGATAGAATTTCAGAAGACAACTGCATTCCACACCTGGGTCAGTGTCACAGAATCAAGAACATACGTGCCTGACGTTGGGGTGACCCATAAACTGAACTTAAAGGGAGGAGTTGATACAGAAGGAGTCCAGAATGTCAGCCCTGTAGCAATATGTAGGAATTTAGGGAAATTAGATTTTCCCCACAAAGTGTATCTTACCAAAACATATGATTGGGAAGCTAAACCCAGCTGACATCTGAGTAACACAAAATCCTAGGTTTTCACAGAAACAGTTTTTCTCACAAAACATTTAGTTTTGATTGCACATAAAACATGTCCATTGATACAAAACAGAGGGCCGCATGTCTCAGCATCATGGAATTCCAGCACTTGATCTTTGAGAATATCTCACTCAAGTGACTCGTTTTACAAGTATGGACAAAAGCCATGCACTAATTATTGGCAGAACTAAAAGCAGAACTGAACTGACCTCTCTAAGGAAAATGAGTATTGTCAAATCTGTTTGGTTGCTTTCATTTCAAATGATAATGACTTTTTTTCTTAAGTACTTATTAATCACCTTTGCTAAATTTTATGTGTTTGCGCACTGTGCATTGTAAATGAATTGAGTATCGTAAATGAATATATATGTGCATATATACATACACATATACAATACTTATACCCTGAGAACCTAATACGTGTTATGGAAATTAAAAAAGAGATAAAACCGAGCTTAAATCAGAGAGGTTGGGGATAAAAAAGACTAATTCCAAAATTAAGAAAACAAGACATGCATCAGATTCTCTCAGTGGCAACAAGTTGATCGCCAAAGAACTGCATTTGAATGTCTGAGGACAGTCACAAATTTTTCAAGCTCTTGCAAGGATGTGCGTTTGAGATAAAAATATGAGGAGTAGAAATAGACAGGCTCTGACTCAAAAGTGAAGTTAGTGGCTTTAGTTCAGGAATGTTTCACATGATTTGATATCTCATCACTCTAGAGTGGAAATAGTAGAAAAAGCATTTTTCTTAAACATATGCATAATTATGTTAAAAAAAAAAAAAGCAGCATCAACCACAAAAATAACTCCTTTTTTATCCTGGAAAATCAGACTAGGACCTCCAGATACAGAAAAAGCCAAATAGCATAGAATTTCCCTTAATAGCAAAGAAAAGTAGCTATACTCTGCTAAGTCAGTAATTACTAGGTATTAAGCATTTTACATATGATCTCTCCTTTAATAATTATGTCTCTTGAGGGATATTGAATACTTATCAAGGACAGAAAGTTTACCCTAAGCCAAGAAGTTGATAAAATGGTAAAATAAGTGATGTATCAGAATGGAGCTCATTAGTCAGTTTCTCCATCTTTATACACACCGCTTTCTTCAAAGATTATGAACATCACCAAGAGAAAATGGGCATTTTGCAAAACAGAAACCTTTATGGCCCTGATTCCCTCTCACATTATCTAGATTAGAAGACATTCAAATATTATAGGTTGCTATAACAGGGCAAATGCATTGCAACTGAATGTTCACATACGTTTGGGAGATCTCATGACCGCGTTAATTACTTTAGCAACTGGCAGTTATAATGGTCAGGATTTGGGGGGACCTCAAAATTGTAAAATCGAATCAGTCCTAAGCTGCTGAAAACACTTAGAACATCATAAAGCAAGGAGCAGCAGTTCTGCTTTAGGGTTTTAATGCTGTATATATATTCTATAAATCAAAAGTTTATGATGTATTTTAATACATTCCTTGAAGATTCCAAGCTTTAATCTCAGGCTTCCTTTTCTCTGTGTGGATTGTACGAAGCATGCTGAGAGAGTAGAATGTGGCATCGTTTGTTGCTAGTCTTGGGGAAACCGAGTCTAAAGCCAGAGATAAACATTTTTTCTACTGTAAAATTTTGAAAGCGATAGTGCTTATCTCACTCTGTTTGATAAGCAATGCAAATTCAAGTAGCTCTCATTTTATCCACGATAGCTTCAATTTAGAGGATTCTCAATAGCATACATGTGAAAATTATATATTTAAGAGAACACGATATTTAAATTGACTTGAATACACTTTTAAAATCCATTACCGGCACTATACGTTTTACTTTGGACTATTAAAAATCACTCTAATTTCTGTTTCTTTTCCATCTTTATGATAGTAATGCAGCCCTGTTGAATAGAACTATGGCAAACCCCTTTTCTGGACTGGGGGGTAAAAATACACAGTGTGATAAACTGACACAACATATCTTTGACATCCCTGTGTAGGACCGGACCACTGTACATGTTATTTGATAGTCAAATCTGGAATTTTGATGGAAAGGAGTGTCAGTACAGAGTAAACCTTGACTTTTTGTAGAATGAGTTTCCTCCCTCCACACAAGTTCTTTGCCTCTGCACGCATTAAAATTCTGTTTGGCTATCAGCAAAATCCCCCCTCTGCTGTAATTCAGCCTAAATCAAACAAACATGTGTCCTGTGTTTCCACCAAGGCAACATGATCACCAAGTGCAATCATCCCATTTGCCCTGTTTGCCTGGATTTCTCTGGTACTCACACTATAAACTTGAGATGGGTTCTGGCTCAAGCTCCTTGATGGAACATGCCTTTTCCACCTGTGGGTTTGGCCTTGTCACCCAACTGTAAGGGACATTTAAGCTTTTACTGGGATGACTCCTTAGAGAGCATTTCTTCTTAGGGTAGTTTTTATATTATAATGACATATATAATTCCTTTCTGGCTTTTCTCACTAGGAGAAAAAGAGGGTGTTGGCATTTTTAAAGGCTGTCTCTCTGCATTCTATTGTATAAATCAGTTTTCTTGCTGGAGTCAAAGGTCACCCCTCTTGCTGCATAACAATACTTTCACACTAATATTAGAAGCGAGCTTCATTTTACTTTGTAATATAAAGCTTCGCTTTGGAATTAATATCATTCAAAAGGAAGCTGCCCACATAATGGATTCCTTTTAAGAAAATGGGAAAACACATTTATCAAACAATTTTCAGTATGGAGGCTACAGTTTTGATTTCATCAAAAAAACCTCAGCCAATCAGACTATTACTTTTGAAAGATGCCAGTTCCACAAGGCAGACAGGATATTGAATAGCCAATGAGTTTATTCCTGTATAACATATTTATAGGACCTTTTATCATGAGAAGAAGAGAGAAGGAATGCAGCTTTTTAATGTTTTCTAAGCCAGTGTGAAAGAGGCCATGTCAAAACTGAGAAATACTTTCGTAAAGAAAATAGTGTATTTTCCTGGGTACTTTCCCGTGATGAATGGCAAAGACAAAATTGAATTTGTCTCACTGTTTGTGCCATGTATTTGAGTGGATTTTATGCCCGTGATGACACTGGAAATGGGAGCTTTCTTTTCTTGCTTTTTGTGAAGTGTTCTAGTAAAATCGGTCACTGTACACAGCTGAGCCTAGGTCCAGCCTAGATATGAACTGCTCTACCAGGACTGGCGTGAGTTTCATTCATGGAGAAACTCAGTGAATTCCATGTTATCTTGTACAAACAGTGTCAGAATATAGTTAGACTTACAAAGTTCTGTGAAACTTCTTTCCAGTACCTGTACATATTTTTTTTCTTTTCCTCTCTCTGGTATATTTCCAAAGCATACACTGTACTCCCTTAGTTTATGTTCTTGAGAACGTCATTTTCAAATAATTTATTAAAGTAGAAAATAATATGGTGGTTAATCTATCTACATGCCCACCTGTGATTTCTTCTTCTTATTGCATTTGACATTTAATTGCAAATACTAAGAAGAAATTGACCTAGAGAAGTCTTGCCAAACCAGCCCAAGAGCAAAAGCCATAGTCAATTCTGTCACTTTGATTGATAAAGAAACCAGCTCCTTAATTTCTCAGGTGATTTTCTTCTCAACTTGATTAACCTGCCAATCAAATTCAAGAAACAAGCAAGAGAAGAAATATTTTTTCAAGAGGAGCAGCAGCAGGTGAAGGCCTTTCCTGCTGCTGCTACTGCTGCTCCGTCTACTTTCATTTTTTTTTTAAATTATTTGTTCTTCTCTCTTCCTCTTTCTGTACCTCTTCTCCTTCTTCTACCCTTCTACCTTTTCTAAGATCTCTAACCTATGGCAAAATTCCTACATACATCACTTAAATGCTGTAAGTGACTATGCCAGGCTGTGAATCTCAGAGCTCTCCCATCTTTAGATTTTAGTCGTGTGTGTGTGTGTGTGTGTGACATGTGTACATGTGTGTGTGTGTGTTTTAACTTTCTGACATAGCCCCTCTGACATACAAGTCCTGTGATCCTCTTTCACATCACAAAATGATGTTCCAGAACCATCTGTGTTTAGATTGCTGTGTATGGTAGCAACCGCATGTCCAGGGTACCCCATCAGCCACCTCTGGCATTTTTCCCTTAAAAAAAAATAAACACATACACACATGTGTGGACATATACACACAGTTCTAAGTGGAATTCAGAAGACATTGCACTGGGAACAAACAGCTCACTTCTCAGAAATTCCTGAGAGCTAGAATTGTATCCTCCCCCACGATCAGAGACTCAATCAGCCTCCTGGGAAAAAAAAAAAAAAGGTGGCTGCAGTTGTAAGAAACAGCCTGATCTAATTGATCCCAGCCCCTCGGGGAGGATGCTCTTCACTTAATTAAGAGCACAGCCACCTGCTTGGCGTATTGGTGTGTCTAGCAATTCACTTGAGCAGGTCCAACCACGGATTAGGGCACCAGCTTTTACTGATGCATGGTGCTGAAACACTGGCATATTAAGCTCTAAAGCTGACTCTTAAACTGTCATAATGCTGGCTGAATTATAGCTGATTGGAATACTGAGCGTGAGATTGCTGATTGGCTGAGAGAAAATCAAATCTGAGCGAAACCACGCGGCACTAATAGAATAATAAGACAGAATGCTTGAGAGAAATTATTTATACATTGCTTCGCAAAGGTCCTGATCATTTATTTAGTTTATGGTCTCCAGCAACTATCCTCTCCAAGATGTTTAATCAAAACTAACTTTGGCTATTCTGTTTGTTTGTTTGTTTGTTTGTTTGTTGTTTGTTGAGTAGTATGGGGACACTCTTGCCCAATAAAAAATCACATTTCATGAAAGAACAGCAGCCCTTTGAGCTTTGCACCATATACATGTTAATTCACCCAGTAACGCTGTTTACGGTAACAGGTAAAGCTTGGCATTTGTGAATTTTTTAAAGCCCCTAAAATGACCAATTTTTAAACAAATTTCAAGAATTCCTGGAATGTTTGGTTAGCAAACAAAAGACCAGGGGGCTACAGTCACTGTTTGAAGAAAATTAAGTGTTCCAACCATTGACACTGCGGTAAAATTATAAATTAACTAAAGTACTAAGTAGATCTACTCCTATGAGGTTAAAAAGCACCAGCAAACAGGCTGAAACCAACTTGCATTTATTTTACATGATTTAACTGCTCTGCGTTTTTCTTTCTGCCGTATACTATCATTTGGACTCTATGCAGCAATGCCAATAGTTAGTAATGTCGATAGTCAATAGCACAGTAGATCTAAGGTAGAAATGTATAACATTCTTTAGGTATTAAAAAATCAAATATTTTTTGATCAAGTGTGTGAAGCTCCTACCCTTTAAATTCTAAAACACACTCTTTAAATTCTAAACATTATGTGGTTGTTCATTACCTTTAAAAGTTTCAAGCCCTTTTATATTAAAGGTGCTATAGAAATGCAGAATGTCAATGCTTTTTTATGTTTTGTTCAATCACCCATATGTTGGTAAGAATATTTACATGGGAAGAATATTTAATATATATTTATATTTAAACATTTTTCAGAAATACTTTCAACTTAATCAAGCACTCTAACACAAAGAACGTTCATGTTCTGGGGTAAAAATGTTTTGTTTATTTTGACTATTTTTTATAATATTAATACACAAATTTTTGTAGTATATTTCAAGTTTCAATAAACCCAGAAAGGACAAAATTCATCTTTCCTCCTCAACTTACCCACAGAGATGGTCACTTTTATCAATTTGTGTAAATATCTAAGATTTTTAAATATACATACATATGTACACATATTATATATCAAGTGTGTGTTGTGTTTTTGCAAAATTTTAATGTGACTAAAATCAAATTCTAATTCTTTTCAAAAAGCAGTTTTTTGGAAGCTCTTTGCTTGTCAGTTCCTATAAATTTACTTCCTTTTCTAAGTGTTGCTGAGTTTTCTATAGGGCAGATGAGTCATAATTTAAACATCCTCATGTTGATGAGGATTTGGATTGTTTTCAACATTAACATTCACACTTTTGATGTTGCAGTGGAAATACATACAAATATGAGTTTATCACCTATATATCAGATACCTGAAGTAGAACAACTGGTTCCCAAAGTAATGTATTTTATATTGAATACAGACATGCGTCCTTTAATGCAGGTGAAAATGCACATCAGTTCTTCCTGTTCCCTCTGCCTGAGGAACTTTGCCCTCCACGTGGTTCTGCGGCTTTCTTTTTTTCACACAATTAAGATTTCTGAATCTATCTCCACTCTTTCTGTAATAAGACTACAACTCTTTTTGTATCATCTCCTAGTTTTCTTTATTTCACTTACAATTGCCTGATCTCTAATAGATTTATTTGTTTAATTATTTATTGTCTTGGTTTATCTCTTTTGCTCTCTGGTACCTTAATCAGTACCTAGTGCTTGATAATATTTGTTGAATAAGTGGGAAAAAATGAATGAACAAATAACTATAGTCTTACCTGTACCTATCTTGGCATTTGGCTTTCTGTCATGAAAGTATAGAAACATGGAAAATCAGAGTGTAAAAATTATATACTTTCTTTTAATCATGTTTAAAGCTTTAGTAATTTTTTTGTTAAAAATACATACCAGTTTTTCTGCAAATGGAAATCTAGCATAGCCTTTGCCTCTGTAATAAGAAGCACGTAATCATTTATGAGCCCTGCCAAATGGAAAAGGAGAAGTTACAAAGATTTTGTGATCCTCTGAAGTACCATCCATTTAAGGCACTGGATGGTTTAAAATAAAGCAATTTGTCTAATTTTTTTTATATCAGTACAGAATGGAGTGGTCTACCAGGGCATCTTTTGGCATCCTTGGTAGCTTAACACCAGGAATCTTGTTGACTGGTATTCATGTGGTAATATCAAAGTCTCCTGCCTAGTGTACCCTGGAAGTTCTGCCTTGAGAAATGTCCTTTCATTTACCACCATGATTCTCTTTTTGTCTTTTCTTCTGTGTTGCTGAGTCTTCCAAGGGGATAGTTAAATAGGCTATGTCACATACCATTTATAACCAAATAGAAGATAAGAATTTAGAACATTGTTGTCAATCTGTCTTCACTCTTTTAATTGAATTTTATCTACTTAATACTTCAGAATGGGAGGTTTAGAGGATTTAATTCTCCAAAGCTAATAATCTTTTTCTGATCATTTTTAATACCTAAGCTCCCTAAATAGAATTTCATGGATTGAACAACTAATCAACACAAAGATGCTTTAAATGAAAATAATTCAGGAATTTCAACACATTAAAGGTCAAAAGGCACAAAATTTTGGAGTAAAAGTAGATTAAGAGAATAAAAAGCAAATAGAGTTGATTTCTGAGGTAGGATTTATTATCTAATAGAACAATTTAAATTTTCAAAAAAATAATTTAAAGAAAATGAGAGCTTCTTTTAAATGTGTCCTTGCTCATTGTACTAAGCATCTAAGAGAAGCCAGATGAAAACTAATGGAAGGAAGTTAGAGTTAAAGCAGCTGATGAAAGTTTTAATATTTTGGTCTCTTCTTTTTTAGTTCCTCATATATTATGGTTTTCACTGGCATCACTTCTTATAATAATTTATAAATGACAAATTTATAAATTATGATTTATAATGATTGGTATGGCTACAGGTACTAGGGCTACATGAAGCTTCAACTTCTACAGTTAGAAAATATTCTATAAAATTAAATGAGTAATAAATTATCATACCTTAGAATAAAGAAAAATGCTGTGCATTCCAAATCCTTAGGTTGTCACTAGCTAGTAGGGAAAAAACATTTGTGCCAACTTCATGCATATTAAACAGAGATGTGCCTTGTGGCCAAAAAAATAAAAAATAAAAATTGGTTGGAATGTAAAAGTAACTTTTTAAAGGCTTCTCATGTATGTCTGCACTTCCTTTTCATTTCTTTGGCATTTTATAATTGGCACTTTTCTTTGGGCTTCAAAAAAAATCAAATGCTTTCCTCCGAATAAGAATGAATCACCAACTTATTTCCATGTTTACTGAGTAGCTCAAAAGTTAGCGGTTGATGACATTAGCTTAAACAGAATTTGTCTTTATGAAATTCAGTATGTTATGAGATGTGGATAATTTTGGTTAGGTTTACAGTCAAAGAAGTTAATTGGTTGTTTAGTCTACTCCACAAAGAACTCTTTTGTATTTTATGATACCTCTAATTTGTGGTATTAAGGTAGGGAAAAAAGAAACTTCATATTTGGGTCAGGGGAAAAAAGAAAAAGATGCCAGTCAATGAAAAATATTCCTAAACTCTTTGGAGTTGAGCCTTTTTCTTTTTTGATTCAAAAGTCCAGTCTATTTTGCATGTTATATTTAAATTTTGTCCTGAGACTAATGTGTATGTTATTATTTCAAAGATCATGCTCTTGTGGGAACTTGCAAACTTTAAATCAAACTTATTGGACATTAGTAGAAAAATAATAATTGTGCGAACACATTTTATTTTATTCATTTATTCAAATTAATCTATTTACATAGTCAAAAGATATTTACTTAGTCTCTACAATGTGCACCTCCTGTGCCAAATTGTGATGCGATGGTGAACCATAACAGGCAAAATGTCTTCTCGTGCTCCTTAAGAATAATATGTAATTGTCTATTGTTATCTGGCAAAGTGGGGATAATTTCACAAAAATGATATTTTCTCACCTTTCAGCCATGTAGAAGGTTTTGAAACAGTCTTTGGAGATAATAAAAATTTTATTACAGAAACAATTGCTTGACTCCAGCCAGGAGGAGCCTAAAAAACAGAGAAAAGTTGGTTGTACCCATGGTTTTAGGACACTTCTAATCACAGATAGAAATGGTAATCCTGATAAGTCTGTGCCCAACAAAAGATGATTGAGGCTTACAGTAGGAATTACTTCTACTAGAACTTTAGTTTGGATTCTAGAAGGCTCTGCATACAAGGACTGCCAGTTAATTAGAGATGGGAGAATAATTTAAAAAATAAGAAAAATCACCAGGTATACCCAAGATTGTATTGACATTCAAGTGAGCACAAAGTGAAATAGGGTAATTTTTTTTTTAACTGTGAAAGAATAAGAATGTTGGTAAGATGGTAGGAAGAGAGATTTTAACTTAAAATAAAATTCCGAACCAAACAAAGTTGGAAGAAAAATACTGTCAATTAAAAAAAAAAAAAGTGGATTTTTTAGATGGAAACTATGTAATAAAGTTAATTTAAGACGTGCAAGGTAATCTAAGATGAAACATGGGTGATCCACATTTTTCTGTTTTTCTGTGTTCATCTTCATGTTTAAAGTTTAAATCAGTTTATTATCAAAGCACCCAAATTAACCTCTGAATACATTGTGTTCATTCAAGGTTGTGTTTTTCAACTTTGAGGAAGACAGAAGCGGCCTTGCCAAGGGGTGAGGGAGAAAAAGCAGGGTTTATAAAAAGGTTGAAGAGGAACCATTTAATTCTCACCGTACCAGGCTTTCCTAGGAATGATTATGTGCTTCTTATGAATGTGACATTGAAAATCTGTACTTTTTATAGTACGCAGTGGCAAAAAAATGTAAGCTGTAAAATGTTGCTTTAAAAACGTGTTTAAAAACAGTGTTCTGACACTTTATTGCACAATGAGCTCTTGCATTAAGCATTTATGGCAGCTACAAATTCACAGCATGGTTTTGATGCAGTAATAAAAAGCACCAAAATGGGTCCAACTGACATTTTACAGCCAGAACAAAGGGTTGAAAGTTTAACACTTATCTATAGCTACTACATGTTACATATTAGCTCCATTATCTATAACAAAACTACATATTACCCACACCAAAGATATTTCTAACAGTAAATTATTAGTAAATTTAGTATTTCAATCACTTTCAAGGACAAAGAACATAAAATTTACATGGTCAAACAAACTTAATTAGGAGAAACGCCAGTGTTTACTTGTGACCCCTTAGTGCATACGCAGTTCATCCAAAACCCATCCTTGCCAAAAGGAATGGACTGATCTCATTTTTACTCTTCTCTGGAGTTCCAGTCAGTCCCTAGTCTTTTTCGTGCCCATTAAAAATATTGGGTCAAAAATTCTTTCAAGTATTCTGTATATTTCCTCCTTGGATGTTGGCCAAATATTGAGAATGTCTTTGATACTCTCAGTTAGCCAACACAATCACAAGCATATAATTGAGTACAATCTGCCTCCTATTCACATCCCCAAGTACCACCACCACAAGTGTGGCTCTTTAATCACTATTGGATTAGTATGCTGGCTGAGCGATATTTGCCTGTAGCTTATCCAAAACATATATCAGTCTCTTAGTTGCTGGTTTGAAACGTTAAGAGATTGGGTATTTGAAAACAAGTGTCCTATAGAATTCGGGTAGTTCATATACAGGATTTCCTAGGTGCGTTTATGTCTTAAAAGAAACAGAGTTAACTAGGTGGATAATGGCTGGATAGCATTTTCAATGGCAGTGAACAATCTGAGGCTTCACTTCGTTTACGAATTTATCTAATGAAGAATAACTAGAATTATTTTACCAAGCCAATTTTTTTGTGTGTGTGTATGTGTGAAATTACCACTGCCCAAAGGCTCATAACTTAGAAATAACATAGTCCAGTTTCTCAACATTGCAGCAGAAGCCAGGTTGCCTTTGCCTGAATAGTGTTCATTAGTTTTAATGTTGGACAGACATTTTGGGATTGAGTTATAAAAAGACATTGTCCAGCCAATCTATTCTCAATATTCTGGACAAATCAAGTACATGCCATCAGTGATCAAATTATTTAAGATAGCTTTTTAAAAAATGGATCAGAAAATGTAATATTCTGTAATATCCATAAATGTAATATCCATAAATGTTTTATCTGGTTTCATTCTTTCTTAGAAGATTTTAACATACATTGTCGGTTGATTTTTACCTGAGCTCTTTAATTACACTAGTATCATGTAGATATATGACAACATATACCTAGAGTCAGAAATCTTTAACTTCTTGAAAAAATGTCTTAAAATCCCACATTTAAAATCCTGGGATGATACTAAAGTTCCTTTTGTTTCTTTTTGAGGCTACCTTGGATTCCTTAAATCACATGGTCTATAACATTGTCTTACATATGTAAAGTTGATACCACCTTTGAAAATATGACATGTGTGGTTGATAGCATAGAATACAGGGCTGTGTTTTTAGCTCAAAGATATCTCGCCAGATTTCATTATACATGTTATTCTATTAAATTCATAATCTCATAATACCAAGGCAGGCTATTCATTCTCATCTATGAACATGAGAAAAAAATACATTGAAGGGTAAAAATATATTTTAAAAATTGTTTTGTTAAATTAAACAAAAGTCATGATAAGGAAGGAATAAACTCCACTCCTCTGTTACTCTTACTAGCTTTTTCTAATTACGAATGTTATTAATACTATTGTAACGAAGTCATACAAGGTGGGAATGAAGAACATGCATCATAAACGTTTGCTGTGACCCATGCCAACCCATCTCACTATTAAGAGTTTGATATTATTCCCATATTTTTCTTATGCCTATTTAAACATGTATATACAATTTTAATGAGATTATACAACTTGCTTTTCACAAGTAACAATATAACTGAGTCCTCGAGTTTAGAAAGGCCACCTCTTCCTGCCTTAAACATTATTTTTAAAACGCCTACATTTTGTGATTTTATTTTATTTTTTTTCACTTAGATTTTTCAAAACACCTATCACTTGGAGAAGTTGCGCTGGTATAACAATTTTATTTTTATTTCAAAGTGCTTAGCCTACAGTCACAATGACATGTAGTAAGTTATTATAATTTTTCGACTCTGAGTTTCAAATAAAATCCAAATGCCATAGGAGAGAGAAGAGCAGAGGTTTATGAAAGGAATCTTAACTTAAACTAGGCCAACAACCAAGATAAGTAGATTGGTTGATTGTTTTAAATTGGACTCTAGTAGAAGATAAAGTGCAGAAATATCTGCTGAGAATTCTTGGTGAAGTTCTCAAATTACATTAAAAAATTCTCTCTCGCGCGCGCGCGCTCGCGCGCGCTCTCTCTCTCTCTCTCTCTCTCTCTCTCTCTCTATATATATATATATATATATATATATTCTATCAACATAAAAAATGCCTGGTTACATTAATGCTTTAAAAGGTTGAAACTTGGAAGGGCACCAAGGGAAGAATTAAGAAAGATTGCCAAGAGCAAAGATGTGTCATTAGAGACCAAGGCTAAGACCAAGGCTAAAACATACCCTTGTATTTTTAATTTCTATGTACAGATGCAAACATTGGACAGTGAAAAAGGCTGATAGGAAGAAAACATAATAATTTATTTGAAATATGGTGTTGGAAGAAAGCTCTATGGATGCCCTGAGCTGCCAATAAATGAACAAGCGGGTTGTAGAGCAAGTTGATTCTGTAACATCACTGGAGGCAAAAATGACTAAAATGAAGCTGTTCCACATTGGGCACATCATGAAAAAGCAGGGTTTTTGGAAAAGACAATAGTGCTGGGGAAAATAGAAGGCAGCATTAAAAGAGGAAGAACAAATATGAGATGGACTGACTCCAAAAAAGAAGCTCTAGTCATGACTGCAGGAGCTGAGCAGGGCTGTTGAGGACAGGACATTGTGGATGTCAGGCATTCATAGGGTTGCACCTACACAGCACATAACTCATACACATTGGAAAGAGAGGGAAAGGGTGTCAGGGTGGAGGTATGTAGGAATAGGAGAGCGAGAAGGGAAGAGAAGCAGTTAAAAGCACGATCTTTTCAAATGCAGATACCAACTCCCAGTTTTTTAAAAATAATCATCAATAAAAATAACTTCCAGATGTTTAACTGTAGATAAGAATGAAAAATAATGTTTGATTCACTGAAATGTTAAATACTAATTCAAGCCTCTAAACCTGGATGTTTATTTTAAAATGCTTGCAAATGATTTGGTGGTAGTAATCATGATAACAGATATAAAAGTTAAACATCAATCTTAACAACATCTTTTTGAGGAAGTTCATATATTAATATGAAAAGTAATGTTGATATTATAAACTGATGATAAACAAAATTAAATTCAGTTATTACAGTAAATATGTTTAAGATTATAAAGTTATGTTTAAATTAATAAGAAAAAAGAAAATTGGCAAGTGATCAGGTGCCTCCAAAAAAGGAGAAAGAAGTTGAAAGATACATTCTGTGCTGCCTTTTCAAAAGATTTCTTTCTAAAATTGAAAGTAATTATCTTTTATATTACTATAGACCTGAAGGTTTTAACTTAGGGTCCATGGAACTCCTAGCATAGCTATGGGAGATCCATAGATCCCCTGAAATTCTATGCAAAATTCGGTGGCTGCTTGTGGTGGTGATGTGTACATGTGTGCATCTCCCCATATAAATATACGTGACATCCATCACAATCACAAAGGAATTCATAGCCTCAAAAGGTTAACAATCAGTGATATAGACCTCAGAGTGTACAAGGCATTTTCACAGTTATTAACTAGTTTGATCCTTACAACATTGGAGCAGAGCTGGCACTAAGCCCAGGACAGTTGTGTTCTGTGTCTCTATAGTCCAGAGAAAAGTGACCTGGAAAAAGTAGTATTGCTAAACTACAGTTACTAAATGTATAATCAAATCTTTCCTGACAGTATTTGTATATGACATTGAAGGAAAAAGACGTGAAGACATTTCATCAATGCTTGGATGAGGTCACATATTTTTATTGTGGCGAAAGAGGGTGAGATCCTTCCCAGTGTTTCTTACCTAGTACCTGTTAGCCAAACTCACCACCAGTTAGTAAAGACATGAGTATTGCGTAAGTGGTAAACACTCCACTTTAATGATGTCAGTTGGGGGGAGGTGGGGGCTTCTTTAATATAATGGTAGCTGCATGCATTTCTTTGAACCTCAGCATTTGAATGCCAAGACATTTGAAACAGGAGAGTTATTGCCTGAAACTCTAGTTTAACTACTGTTCTTCAAATTAGTTATGAAATAACACAAGGGGGAGAAAGACTCATCATTAAAAAAAAAAAGAAAACCTTAGGAAATTATACCTTTATACATACCCATTCTTTCTTAGAAGAGTGCTTTTATTCACTTTTTATCCTGAAACACAGACATCCCATCATCTGAACTTCAGTCAAGCTAAAGCACAATAAGTAGAAGCTAAAATATTTTTTAAATGTCTAAATTTTAGCTATTCAGAACCTTGACCCTGTGCCTATCCAAGTCCTAACCATTGCTGGTGGCCCAGTTGAGGTATATGGCATGATGAAGCTGGTATATTGGAATTTTCATACAACTTCACTTTAGCTACTAACTGATATTTCATCTAGTATGTCTCATAAAATGTAATTAAGCATAGAAAAAACATTTAGTAATAATATACTAACCAGCTCTTAGTCTATGCCAGGCACTATTTTAACCATTTTAAAATCAACTAGCTTATGGTGCTTCACAAAGATCATTTAAATCCTAATCTTATCCTTATTTTAATGGAAGGAAACTGAGCTTCTAGAAGTTTAAGGAAAACGCCCTATATGTAAAGAATTCAAATGATTCAGTAAGACAAAGGCGAGCAATAAAATAGAAAAATGTGATTAAGAAATGAGCAGTAATATACAAAATTGGAAGCGCAAATGGAAAGGTGTTCAACCATATTAACCATGTTATATTAAAACTATAATTTCCTCCTGATAAGCATAAATTAAAAAGTCAGGAAATGTCAAGGGTTGTCAAAGATATGGGACAATGGGTACTTTTATCCAACAATGATACGCATATCTGCTGGTACAGCCACTTTGGGAATGAGTACGACAGCTTCAGTTAATCAAGCTGAACAGGTGTATATCCTCAGCCAGTGCTACTACCTCATATATATACTTTCCAGAAACCCTAGCATAAATACATCAGAGACTTACCCATGAAGAACTTTTTGGAATAAGGATTTAGACCTAGATACTCTTAGCTTTTGAATTCTTGCATACAGCTACTACCCTTTGTCAAAACTAACAAGAGGTTCACTTGTATTTATACAAGTAATATTTCTACCACACATAGAGCTCCAAGTAAGCCCCAAAGAGGCCTTAGAAGGAACAGAAATATTGAGAGCATATGGTATGTTCAGAGACAGTGAGACATTCAAGTAGACACCAGTCATTAGTCATGAGTCACTCTCCAACTGGGTAAAGATGTGTGGATTCCTATAGTCGTGGAGCACTCCTATTAAGAAGCAAATAAATACCGATAATGAACTCTGATAGGTCTCTTTAAGGTTCTGATTAAAGCAAAACAGCTCCTTCCTTTGTTGTCAGCATTGTTTTTGGATGCCAACAAAGTCCTTCTCACTTAGAGACAGATGCTGCTTCTAGGAATTGGAGACAAGATATCCATTTTTGCTTAGCTGAAATATACAACCGACACAATTAAACTCATTTAAACATAAAAATCATTCCCGTGCTTATGTACTCACAAACAGCAATCTCAACATCTGTAGTTAATAGATCATCCAATAACAAACACTTTCTCGTAAATACACATGCTATATTTGATTATTCAAACCATTCCAGCCAATACACCATTCAAAATATTGATTTAAAACTATATATATTTTTTTGCAACCATTAAGCTATTAATGAGTTCCAGAAATCATGTCTTGAGAAAATATTGGCAAGTTTTCTGTCAGAGGAATGCCTAACAAAGAATTTTCCAATAATGTCCCAGGACATCAGAGCATTTTTTTTTTCAGTACCATGTTTAGTTATAGAATTATACATCCTACGAGGCGTATTTTTTCCCTAAAATTAATACGAACTACACCTAAGAGTGTTTTTAATCAAGATCGTCTCTAGAAGGATGCTTATAGGTACTGCATCTAAGTATGTGAAAAACATATTAGGTGATGGCCCTGTGTCAGAACCAACAGTCTTGATGTTATCACTAATCATCGAACCTTCTTCCTTAGGCACCAACTCCAGTACAGGTGGGAAAAAAAATAATTGCATTTAGGTGTGTTCTGCTCTGGTAGGCCCACTGAAAGTGGCTTTTCTGCCTCACTCAGGTGGTTTCATGGGAGTGGGGATTGATCTGTGAATCTCTTGCATGATATGTTTGAAATTTTTATATGAGCGTGAAGTGTCAGGTGGTGTCAAACTCAGTCATTACTAGGCAACAGGGGGAAGCTGAGTGGACAAGGAGTTGCCATTTTCATAAGACATGGCTCTGTCTTGATTTTTTATGGACAGCAGGTCTTGGGCTTTTCTGCAAGGTGCAATCAAAGGTAGCATTGTGGACTTGATTTTAGTATAGTGAATGTAAATAAAAGCTAATTCTGTTATGTGCTGATTCTCTTAAAAACACTCAATTCATTGAACTTCTTTTGATTTCTTTCCTTTTCTATGTGTTTCACTACACCTTCCAGATTCCACTTTTCCTCATAAAACATAAAAGGAGTGTTACCACTTGTCTCTTCAATGGGCTACATCCTCTCCTCACCACTAGCAAAGGCAAAATGTTCTCCAGCACTTAAGTATGCATTTTGAACAATGATGGCATATAACCCAGGAGTGGAAGAAATGCCACGTGAGACCACCACGTACTGGGATTCATTCTGAAGTCTCTTTTCTTGTAAACTCAGTAATGCCATAAATTACTTAGCAAGAAATGAAGCACCGGGTGAAAGGAGACACCTTGATTTATTAAGTTTTTTTTTTTTCCTGTTTGCGCTTCCCATTTTCACAGTCCTTTTGCTGAGAACCTACTCTAACACCACTAGCTCATGGAGGTCTGTATGTTGTTACACTGAAACTTGACGGAGGCATTTTTACATTATAGAATCTACTCCTCGTAGTGCTTCTTAAATGTTTTCATTGTCTGAACTCACATCTTGTAGCTGCGGAAATAGGAATGTTTTCTTTAGATCAAATCACCGTGTGGTGAGGCATGGGCCGCTTTTCAGTTTAATGCAAATTCTGTTTTTTGGTTTTGCATAAAATACCCATTGCCTTTGAGTTGATTATTTTCATGTTATTAAAGAAATGCTGATTGTAAGATCGAGACGATATTAAATGGAAACTTCTTTATTTAAAAGAATCTCCACTTATGTGATGGTATGCCAAGATCAGAGTTTCATTTGTGGATAACATTGTACATGCTTTTTGTATTGCGAATACCTTCTTACTGCAAAACTTTTAAAAATGTTGACAGTTTATGTTGCTATTATCTTTAATTTTCCACAACACGTAAAGTAACCAACTATGACATTATAAAATCATTATTCCTAAATCATCAAATTTTCTTAAGTAATTTCCAATTAATTATCTCCCTCATTATGATACTAGAACTCAACTTCTGAGGGTGGGGATGTGAGAGTTGTTCTTTTTTCAGCAATTTATAAGTTTAATTTGTCCAGTTAATCAATGGGTGGCATTTGTTCCTTCTATAACCTCCGTGTTCATTTTCTGTTATGATTCCATAAGAGACGTGGCCAAATTTTCAGTTACGTTAGATAAAATCAGGCAGGTAATAATTAGAAATCAGATCCAGAGCTTTGTAGGGAAGTTGCCAAAATCTGTTGAATAAGTTTTCTACTACGGGTGGTAAAAAGATATTTTGATGTTGGGAAAGCCATCTGATATTTTATTGCCTCTCTTTTATTGCAAAAATGGTTTTTTGTTTTTGTTTTTGTTTTTTAGAGAGAAAAAAATCATTCTTTGGGCATTTTTCTAAAACACAAAAATCTTTTACTCAGTTTTTCTCACTGTTTCTTAAATTATGAACATATCATTGAACAATATTTTAAGACTATAGCTAACACTAATTTATTTAGATCTCTACATAACTTGAAATAAAAAAGAATGAAAAAGATTTGAAGAAACTTTTGTCTTTAATCAATAACCTTTTCTTAAGTAATTTAAACAGTAACCTTTTTTTCTTAAGTAATATTAGTATGTCTTAAGAATATAAACCAGTAGCAAAGAAGTGCTTGACACATTGTTGGAATATTCATTTTTAATCTCTTTTGAAAGCACTTCAGGAGCAACAACTTATATACAAATAATTGATGTGCTAATTTTAAATCTTTCTTGTCTGGTTTCTTTCCTCCTTTCTCAAACCTAAAGCCTTATTAGTGAAGTTCTACTACAGGTTTTGATGTTATTACAGCTTCAGAAAACCCAAACCAAATGTCATGTGTCTTTTTCAAAAGAAACGCAGCATGCCTCATAGTGAGCTGGACTCCTTCTGATTTTCTGTGAATTCCGTGATGGAATTTTTATTTATGTCAAGATCAAGGTCAGGAACAAATGATTTTGTTATATAATCATGCTTGTGAACAAAGAAAAGTTTACCAGTCTGTTAATGCTTTGATCTATCCTGTAACAAGGGAAGTTAAAATGATAGAATCATGATATTTTAGAATTAGAAAGGTCCTCAGAGATAATCAGGCCCACCCCATTTGTTTTAGACTAAATTTGATCTGGAGGAAATTGAACCCTAGAAAAATTAAGCAACCTGCTGAAAGCTCCCCATATTATTCATGGCAGACTTTAGAGTAGCCATTGAATCTTCTACTGCAATTTCTCTACTGCATTCCCTCTACTATGTTTTAAATATTTTCCTTTGTCCATTTTTAACTTTGTTTTGATTTTATTTCTATGAGCTACTTTTCCAAACCTATTGCTTATATTATCTAATAGGAGATGAATGTGTATCTCTCTGAAAAACATTTTTAAAGCCAGTTCTCTAGTTTTATGTACATGCAATGAAAAGGAAGGTAAAATGTTGTAACATATCCAGGAAATCTGGGATTAAACCCTATATATTTATAATAATTTAATGCTTGTAATAGATGAGTTGAAGAAAAGAGCTTGAGTTATTTGGAACATTGAAATTCACTTTATTTAGATTCCAGCCTTCTAAAGTTGTCGCATTTCAGTTACAGAGTAAAATTGCTTGACATCTTTTTATCTTAGTTTTTCCTTCTTATTCCATTTTGCAAAAATACAGGGTTTTCTTTATCGTTCTTTAAATTGGAAAATTGATCCCTATCTTCTGACTTGCAAAACAGATCCCACTTATTGCGTGCCTGTGTATAAGGCATAGTTTAAGTGTTTTCCCCAAATATTCTCATTTAGAACACTCCAGAACCCCATGAAGTAGGTTTTGCTATAACCATTTGTCAGAAGAGAAACCTGAGGTTTAGAGAAATTAAGTATCTTGCCCAGGGTCACAAAGCTAGTAAGAGTTAAAGCAGAGATTCAAAACTAAGAAATCTAACAATAGAACACTTGATATCATGTTTAAAATATGATCCTATATAAGATTCCCAGAGTCAATTTCTTTCTCAATAGAAGTTATATCAGTAAATGACACTCTTTTATTCATGTCTCCATATTTTTACCTCGAAGAACCTGACAATAATCAGCAGGTCACTGGAAGTGTTCCAGTAGAGATGAGAGTCATCTTTCAAAAATATATGCAAATGTTGAATAGTATGGATATAACTTCTCAGATTCTATAAATTTTAGGGATTTTTTTGTGCGTGTATGTGTGAAATGAATTTCACTAGGGTATAGGATTGAAAATAATTCTTATAGGATTTTTAGTTAGAACCACATCCACATTGCCAATAAAATTTTTAAATCGAGGTGTTTGTTGTTCAAATAGTGTTTCAAAGGCACGATTTCTCCCTTTTGCTTAGCTTTCATTGATTGTACTATGGCAGAAGAGTTATAAGAATGCTGTCTTTCGAAGACCAGACATCAGAATATTGATGTCTTTAGATGCCTTCTGAAGAAAAACAAAATATTGTTAGTACTGTTTAGCCTGGGTTCTCCCCATTTTCCAAAGCAGAAAATGAGGCAAAGATTTATGTGTGCATAGTTTATTTGGAATAGAACAGAGTTGTGAAAATGGAGTAGTAAAACACAGAGAGAAAAAAAAAATGCTGGAATGCTTGTCAAGTTGCCACAGAGCTCAATGGCTATGGAGAATTTAAACTTCCCTTTGATCTTCTGAATAGCCATATGAAATGCATCTCAGAACTATCCACCTGGGGCAAGGAGGGGGAGGCATTTGTTCACCTGCATTTGTCTCCTATTGTCAAGTTCTCTGCACTTTATGTTTGTACAAGCCTGAACACTGAGAAGGTCCCCACAGGCTCTACACTTTGCATTCAGAGAAACCCCAGGACAAGAAGCAAGAGAAATACTATTGTGAGTGTTCAGAGCAAAACCCCTCTGATTGCATCTGCCCAAAGCTGGTCAAACTTGCTGAGCTCATCACTGTGGAGCAAGAATAGACAGATGCAAGAGGATTTGGAGTGGAATATAAGAGAAGTTCATTTCAAGGGCTTATTACACCCTCCAATTTTATTCTTCATTCCATATTTCTAATAGATAGAGAAGTATATGATATATAACAGGAAGAGAATAACAGGCAGTCTCAAATTTGGAGCATGACTTACCTATCTAAACTCAAAACTAATTGCTCATGGATTAACATTAGTTAGAAATATTGTGGGGAAAGGAACACGGTGTTACAGACTCCTGGGGATTGCAGAGATAGAAGGGATCACGAAATGTCATTTAGTCCATATGCTGCCCGAAAGCAACTAATTCGCAACATATTCTATTGTCTTGACATTTAAATATAGTCAATTGGCACAATTACTTTTCAGAACAAAGTTTTACTTACTCTCTTGGATAGAGTGTCAGTGCTGGCTGTTGGAAACACAGAATGAATTCAGCAGTTATTCTTCTCTCGATTAAAGGTAATTTAGCAACTCTGGGCTTATCAAATTCTCACTTATAAATAAGGTTATTTGATGATTAACAACTCAATAAATAGGAATCAGGCATGCATGAACAGAAGAGTTGCACACACATTTTCCAACAAAAAGTTTCTATGACCTTTAGTTTAAATATGAGCTCATGGTAAAACTTGTTCTTAATTTTTTTTTAAACCTTGATCTCTAGACGTAAATGAAATCAACATCTCCACTTGTGCCTTTGGTAGGATATCAATATTTGATCTGAAATCTCTTCCAGGAGTGTTTTACTTTTTCTTTGGGCCCACGTTGTTGAAATTTTTTGTTTGCCATCTATGGGTATCAATTCAAACTACATCAAACAAAACACATGCATATATACAGGCATGTATACAAGAATGTACATATATACACACACACATTCATACACACATATATACATACATACACACAAACATGCATTAGCTGCCCTAATAAAATTTTCATAGAATTTCTGGCTAAATGTCATTAGGATTCTTTCTAACTCTTAATGCTGCTTTTGCCATAGTGGCTTAATCTTGAAATGTAGGCACCAAGAGCTTCAGAGTTATGTTCTGTCAGCCTGGCATACTCAGCGTAAAGGGATGTTTCTTCCCACTAGCTCTAGAAAAATTCTCAGGATACACTCTGATTGGTCATTGTGATATTTATCCATTTGTGTGACTAGGAGGATAAAATGATCCGATTGGCCAGGGCTGGAACACATGATGACTCTTAGAAAAGGGGACAGAGTCCAGATCTCCCAAACTTCATAGAGTGACGTTAGAGGATCAAGTGAATCTTTAAAAATACACCTCAGTGTTGTTACCAAAAGAAGAAATGATGAGGCTACCAAAAAAAAAAAAAAAAAAAAAAAAAGGAGGTGTACCTTTCATGTTTCTCTACTGACATTTGTGAGTTCAGAAAGACTATCTCCCAACTAGTCCAGAAGCCGCTTGAAGGCAGAGGCTGTTTCTTATTAATCTCATAACTATCATCTGTCAGAGTCCCTGGCACTCCTTATTGATTATAAATTGAACTGATCACAAGTCTTTTAATTAAAGATATCACATTAGTGTCATTTAATTTATTTGTGGAACAAATCAAACATTTCAAAACCATATATGACAAAGAACAACTATCATCTAATTCAGATTACACCATGCAAAATAGATCGGTAATCAAGATATCTACCAAATAGAGAGGATCAACTGCTTAAGAAAAATTGTGTGCATAGCACTATTGAGATCTGCTTCCATTTTTATCCTCAAAATATTTGGTAATTCATAGTAATTTTTCAAATTTTATGTGTGTAAATAAATGTGCAAATTAATAAAATTCTATTGTTTCATCATGAATAATGAATTGCTACAAAATCTTCAATAAGAAAACTAGATTTGCCACATTTTAAGCATTTCAACCAAAACAGAAGTGGAAATCCATTAATATGTAGTCTACAGGTTTTTCTTTGTGCTTAATCTTTTATAGAAAACAAACTGTAATATCGTTAGATAAAAAGAAGGCAATTGGGTATATATGCAGGCTTGGACATTCTTTTACCATCACATCTTATCTGTCACTCACATGGGGATGAAATAATATCTCCTGCTTTAAAAGAAAAAAATTCCAAAGTGCTGAAACAATTTTACACAATTCATGGTGAATATAAAAATAACCTACAATAGGGTCTTATGCCAAATTAGGCAGCACTTTAGAGAAGCAGGGAATAAAGGCTCATAGAGAGCAAGCTAGGAAGGGAGCATTCTCCTCCTTGTCAGAATAATTGGTTCATTAAATGGAAGGAGAGAAGGAGAAGAGATAAAATGGGAGGAGAGTTCCCACTATTAAAGATGTATTGCACATGGTTTCTCTCAACTTGCCTCACAGCATCACGGCCGATATACACAGACCCTAATAAGCAACAAAGCGAGACTCCCGATTGTTCAAATCTTTTTTTTTTTTAACCCAATGATAAAGAGGAGGGTGCTCCAGTTCCCATAATCCCAGGGATCAGGCCCCAAAGCTAAGCAATAGGAAGAAAGGGCTGATTAAAGCCACAGCAGTCAAGACCTTTGTGCAGTCGTGATAGGTGGGTGTATATAGACACATGCCCACATAAAGAGCACACATATGGTCAGTGGAGTGCTGTGAGCAAGCCTCTAGGATGAATAGCGCCATTATAAACATAAGTCATTATTAGTAGCCAGCATAAATAGGTTGACCTGTCATGGGGTTAAGATCTATGATCCACTGGGACTTGCTACTCTTCAGAGCAAGGGGATGCAGCTACTGTGTAACAGAAAAATGTCTTGAGAACACATCCAAGGGCCCATGGAAAAGTAGTTGCTTGTAGATGTTGTCTTTAATTAAAGTGGTTATTGTAGAGAGAAGGTCGTCAGTTGGAGGTGACCCTTGGATCAAGTTTTGATCTCCAACTAACTGTTCAGTTTTATTCAACAGACAAAGAGTCAGGAGGGAACCAGAGGGAATAATATCAAGGCAGGAGACACATTTACTTGTGATGTGTAAAACCATAAAAGGTTCAAAGTTTGGGTTTTGGTTCAAATAAAATCCCAAGAGTTCAGAGGGTTTTTTAAACCCTCTGAACCTCATCAATGCAGAGAACCGGCTGAAAGAAATCTCACAAGAGCAAAATGGTCCTTGGAACTTTTGGCTTTTCACTAACAAATCTGGCCAGAAAAATACCATCAGCAATTTAGGCAAGTCCAGGCAGATGACAAGGAAATTGTGCCTTAAATGTCCTACAGGGCAGCTTTTCCAGATTTTAGCTCTTATTTGCCCAAAGAAAACGGGAGTATGAATGGAGACACAAATGCTGTACATAAGTCTGGTCAAGAAACAAACAAAACTAGAAGGGCTAGCAGTCACAGATGACTAAGATTAGGAAACTATAGAACCAGAGAACACTTAAGATTTGGTGTAGCAACACTGTCATCCAAAGCATATTTCATTTTCCAAGTTTTCCAACATTGCTACTCCTAGAAGCTTAGAAAGAGTAATGCTGGAAAGCTTGGACAAAACAGAGTGAGTCTCCAGTTTCAGAGCAGCTTACTCCCTTTCATCCGTTCACCCCATTCCCATTACTTCTCCCGTGAAGATACAGAACTGACCAAAGCTGAATGGCTAGTCTCTTCTCTTAGCATCCTTGCCTTGTTGTTTGCGATATGACCCTCCTGGGTTCTTGGTGTGCTCTTTCTCTGCTATGGCTACTCTGGGCTTTTTAACCAAGGATCTCTCTCAGCATCTCTCTCCTGGGCTTTTCTCCTGTTTTGGCCATAAATATGCTGTTAGCATTGTAGTTGGAAAGGACATGATAAAGCAGTTTGTTGTCGGGTGTCAATTTTAGAGAATGGCTTTATATGTTTTCCCTTCTAAGGTAAAGGCCCTTTAGTGAGGATTACTTATTAATAAAAAAGAAGGTAGTAATGTCCAGCTGGAGATGGAGAATCCTAAGAGGAGGAGGTCCTTAAATTTCATCATCTATACAACTGTACTGGATACTGTTGTACCACACTGGGGTCCTCACAGCCATTCCCCAGATTCTGGGACCACGTACCTATGTGAGATCACAACTGCATCTCTCTCTGGGAAATGCCCTTGACCTCAGAGATTGGCTTTGCCCAAGGAAACCCTCTCGCAGAGACAGATGCGGCCAAAGATTGGCAGATACACATACATATACTTATCTCAATCTGTGACAACTCTGAAGAGCCAGATCAGCTCCAGACCTCACCTCCCCTTTGTTTTAGGATCAGCTGAGGATTCGGTCACAACCACGTTGTCAGTCTTCCTCTCTCTCTGTCCAACTCCGCCTTCCTTACAAATGCAGCTCCTGAGATCATTCCCTAATAAACCTTCTGGCTCTAATTCTCTGTTGCCCCAAAACTCGATGCAGAACAGTAGATTCTCCTTACATTTTCAACAAGACCCGTTCAGCTTCCCATCAATACAATGTTCAGCAGAATACAGCTGCAGACAGCGGAGTAACTTATACCTTATATTAGGAAAAGGAGGGTGTTGTAGGGAGAGATGAAATGAGACTGCATGAGGAAGAGTGACTAGAGGTCAGTGGGGGCCTTGGCAATTACGGTGCATAATAATGGGTCTCAGCGTCCTCGAGGAAAACCCTCGCCTCTGTCAGATGAGCCATCATTCCATTTTCACCTTCCACCAGCAAACTTTAAAATCGATCGTTATTTTTTATATCTGCCCTCCATGTTGCAGGTACAAAAACATTTCGGAACAAATGTTATCAGTTCATTTTCCTATAAATAGAGATCTTAATTATCACATTTATTCATTTTATTTCTTTTGGAAGGTTTTTAGAGGTTGTATACCAATGACATCCCTTCTGAAGGATTTGCATTTGAAAGGCTGTTGTTCAAATTTAATTCACATTTGACACAATGTTTTCTCCCGCAGTACATTACTGAACATCTGAAAATCAGTTTTCAGCAGGTCCTACCTCTGATCATTTCTCTTTTTATCAGGGATATATTCTAAACAAATTTTGTATGTGTTGAAGAATTTTTTAAAAAAAAATCAGAAAATGTCTATATCCTTTATGTAGTCCCATTTTTATTTTTAAACTGCACTTCCTGTATTGTCTTCTCCATGGTAAATTCCGTCTGATGGTGTCTCTGGGCTTCCTGGGGCTTCCGGGGGTCAGAACAAGCATTAACCTGAAGGGAACACAGAGCCTTGTTGATGGAGAGTCACGATTAATTTCTATCTCTGCATCTTTTCTCTTCTCCTGTGAGAGCAAGTTGGTATGAAATCACTCCACATGCCCCTGTGGTTTGTTTTGCACATCAAGCTCTGGCAGTTCTCAGGGAACACGAAGGTTACATCCCTCCAACCCAGGCAAGAGCAAGGGCTCTCTTTAAGGGTATCAGGATGTACAGCTTCACTCCTGGCCCATTCTATTATCTCAGGGG
Organism: Pteropus medius; assembly: GCF_902729225.1. NCBI lineage: Eukaryota > Metazoa > Chordata > Mammalia > Chiroptera > Pteropodidae > Pteropus > Pteropus medius. The sequence continues at coordinate 6,401,868 of NW_024340699.1, forward strand.
GAAAAAATAATGCTAGGTCTTGACAGAAGAACTCCCCGTCACACACACACACCCTCCGCCTTCTTGAGGAGAGTTGTCCAGCAAGGAGATGAGAGAGAGCCGGAATTAAAAGCTCTTTGTTTTGCATATCATTCTCATATTCGAAAACCTTTTGTTCCTGTAGTGAGATTTCCACCACCACTCCCAGCAAACATAGACCCAAATCAGATGCAAACACAGGGTGCAGAGTAAAGTCAGAATGATGTGCTATCTTGTATCATTGCTCATTTTACAGGTTTTGTCAGTTTCTGAAAAATGGTGGAGGATAATTGGCTTGAGATGTAAAGCCACACTTGACTGTTCCAAGGAACAAAGAAAGACAGCTTTAGCCTACAGGACCATATTTTGTGAAACACACTATCCCTTTTTAATAATGAGCAAATACGCAGTGCTCCCTCTCAGCTCTGAAAATTCTGTAGATTTCCCCCTGCAATGTCTTACGAGGCATTTAAACGGGTGCCATTTGTAATGCTGTGGCCGGGCGTGTTGGGCAAAAAGAGCTTGCATCGTTATCTTAACAAAAGAGAATGACTGCAGCAGTCTAGTGTGGGTGTGCGAACGGCAATATCCGTCCAACGTATTTGACCTTATGTAGATAGCATCAGAAATAATCAAGACCCAGAAGCTGCCATCCCAGCCGCTATCGTGATCTTCTAGACATAGTCAACGTTTCCTGTGCAGAAGTGGGCAAATATTTGTCAAGAAACATAAATATGAAAACCTGACTTGGAATCCAGGTCACACGGGCAAGACAGAACGCGTAGCCAGTATTCCCTCAGGGGAATTGTAAACATGTTGTCGTAAAGAAGATGCGTTCCCCATCCAAACTTGGTCCTTCCGCCACACTGTCAGCCCCGCGTCACGTCAAAGGTATCCGTGGTAACACCCCAACCTTTTGTTCTCAGTTCCTTATTTGAACTCCATCACATTATTCTAACTTCTCTTCTTTAAATTCCCATCCCTACATGCCATTTCCCCTGTAATTTCCTCGCTCATTATACTCCGGGACCTCTGGCTTTCTTTTCATAGGACACACCAAGTTTTTTCTCTCCCCAAACCTTTGCCCCTCTACCTACTCTTACCTTAAACTAATCATTTACTGAGCTGCTTTCTCACCTTTTCAGGTCTCCCGCTAAATGTTGCTGCCCCGTCGAAGTCTTTCTTAACCAACTTTTCATAGTAGTTTTCTTCACTCCACTATTCTATATCTAAGCTTTAAGATTGTTATTTTACATAGCAGATAGAGTTTATAATTTTTATATATCTATTTTCTGCTTCATTCATTGAGTTAATATTTATTATAGTGGACACTATTTGTTGGTGTCATAGAACACAAGGAAGGATGGGCCTTGCCTTCTTTCCTCATTCGATTTAAACTATTTAAACTAGAAAAATGAACAAAAATGAATGGACACACACAAACACACACACACAACTGCATTGTTCTATAGCACCATCAAATTTATTTATTAAAAAGTATGTTTCACACTACCCTGGCTTAAACAGTGTTTTCGTTTTTGTTTTTTTTTTTTAGACTGCAATTTTTCTCATATTAGGACTTAAGTTGACAAAAGTGTGTTGTTTGTGAGTTTTAGCCAACACAAAAGGCTTGACAATCAGAGGGAGGCCCATAAGTCTGACAAGAAATCATTCGTAAAAGTATTTATACCAACGATGTTTTACTTTTTGTTTTTGTTTGCTTATTTTTTTCTATGATAATAAACTCTGAGAATATATATTAAAATTTTAATATAAAAATAAAACTATGGTTTTAAATATGCTGAAACTAATAGACAGCATGTAAGAAAACTTCATGATTTATAAATGATCGTGTAAAAATGGTGACCATGGATGGCCAGGGTGCATATTAGATCATGCCGGTCTATTATGATCATAAAGGTTAGATATGTGGATTTTGCAGTGTATTTTTATCAGTATTTGCATATTCTGTTAAGAATGTCCACATTGTGTGAGTCCTTCTTTAGAAGCTTATCTCTGTCAATAACTGTGAAGGGTTCATGATTCCATTTTACTTTCCAATTAACAAGGTAGCTTGCCACAGTTTTATAGATGCTGGCAGGAACATGAGAATTCAGAGACCTATGACTTGATTGCTCTCAGCACTGGAGGCAGCATAACACTATGTTTGTGTTAGTTCATCTTGACCTCCAAGTCCCAAGGGGCAATGTTGAGATGGCCCCAGGTGAATACTATGCACACAGTGGGTCTGTACCAAGCTGAAGAATGTTGACTGTCAGAAACCCCAAATTTTAAAAGATGCTGCCAGCAAAACTACCCAGTTTTTTTGTTTTGTTTTGTTTTGTTTTGCCCCAGAGAGAGAAATTGTTATCTTCTTCAGGGAAAAAAAAAATAAAAAAGTGCCCTTTGCCCCAGAGAAAGACATTATCTCTATCTTCCAAGGCTGTTGTGCTGTAAACATTCTTGAAAAGATAGCCTGGCACAAAAGCTGTTATAAGACAAATCCAAATGCCATCAAGAATTACCCTGAAAAAATATATATATATTACTCACTACCAAGTAGGCATGCTAAATAAATTCTCGATTTTAAATTAAACATTTTAACTAATAAGATAAAAGATCAATTAGGACAGTTTATATTTTCAATCTGAATCAAGATGTTTGCACAAATGTTGGATATTATTTAAACTTCATGGTTAAAAAGTCACATTCTAACATATTTTAAAGAAGGTGAACCCAGCTTTGGGATACAATAAAAAACTATCCTTCTGACAAAAATAGCCTAAAACTATTATGATAATATTTATGCCAAAAACATTGAAATGAGAATTTACATTTCTGAGAAAGAAATTGCTTCTTTTAGAAAATGATAAAATTTTAGAATTTTAGAAATTAATTTTTTTCTGGAAATTCTGTTACATCATAATATTTTTCATGTTAAATTACCATGATTTAACTCATACATTCCCCGTGTACTCTTCAGTTATAATTAATTACAACATACAGATTCTGCTTCGAAGAAGAAATTCGAAGCACAAGTTGAAGAAGATTTAGAAACATGTTAGGCCTATGGTTGGTTGAAAGGTTCTGCTTAAAGTGATAAAAATAAAGAAAACAGAGGTTCCCAATAAACTCCATCAACTGAAACGTTACACATTGCGATGTTTTCAGGTTTAATTCTCTCCTCATGCATTTATCAACTATCTACTCTTTCTAATGCCACTTACAGGATATGGGAAATAAGTGAAATATAAGATCTTGGCTGCACTTTCCAGGAACTCTCAGTCTAGAACAGGAGTATAAGGGCAGACACTTCGATCCAGCAATGACGCACAGTACGTTTCCTAAAGAGTAATAAATCATTGTGAAACCAAAGCATATTTTGAATTAATCACTAGGACATGACTGGACTTTACCCTCAGAAACACCAAAGTTAAATTTCTTTATGAAAGTAAAAAATGTCTTGATGCAAATACATAATAACCCAAATTCTGCTTTTCGTAAGCATTTATTTGTGACCTTGGTCAATTTAACCTCTGCCTCACTTTTTTTAAATTTGAGTATAAAGACAATATGTCTCTCAATTGTATCCCCTTGATCTATATGTCTATCTTTACTCAAATATCAAATTATACTGATACTGTAGCTCTGTAGTAAGTTTTGAAAAAGCAAGTGTGTACCTTCTAACATTTTTTCTTTTTTGATATTGTTTTAGCTATTCAGGGTCTCTTACATTTTCATAAGAATTTTAGGATCCGCCTCACAATCTGCAAAATATGTCACCTGGGATTTTGACATGGATCATTTTAAATACGTAGATGAAGTTTTACTATGATGTGCCTTGGCATAGATCTCTTTGAATTTCTCCTCTTTGGAGTTTGTTGAGCTTCTTGAATGTGTGGATAATTGTTTTTCACCAAATTTGGAAAGTCATCAGCCATTATTTCTTCAAACATTTGTTCTTCCTCTTTTTTCTATCTTCTCTCCTTTTGGTACTCTTGTACATATGGTAAAAGTACCTTACAGTTCTCTGAGGCTCTGTCCATTATTCCTCATTCTTTTGTCTCTTTGTTTTTCAGATTGCATGATCTCTGTCTACCTATAGTGCATTCTCTGTGTTTTTCATTAATTCAAATCTAGTCTGGAGCCTTTCTAGTTAGTATAATTTTTATTTCAGTTTTTGTACTATTAAACTCCAGAATTTTCAATCAGTTCCTTTTTAGAGTTTCTATTATTTTATTGGTCTATTTTGTTAAATGAGGTATTGTCAGCATACCTTCCTGTACTATTTTAAGCATGATTTCCTTTAGTTCTTTGAACATATTTATAATAAACTCAAGTCTTTGTCTGTGAAATCTACCATCTGAGCTCAATCAATAGCAGTTTCAACTCTTTTTTTTCCCCGAGTATGAGTCTTGCATTCCTGTTTCTTTGCATATCTAATAATGTTTTTTGTTCAAAACTGTGCATTTTAGAAAATATATCATAGAAATTCTGGATCTCAACTCCTACCTTTGAAGTGCTATTTTGTTGTTGTTGTTGTCGTTGTTTGCTTGTTTATTTTTTTCTCTTTTTCCCACAAAAGGCATAATTTTATTAGTGATAGAAACAGTACAAATTTCAAACTAAGCTGTTACTCATTTGAAACATTAAAAAAAAAGGTCCTCGTTTTCAGACGGTTACATCTTTAATTCCATAATAGCACTTACGATATCATTACTTTTGCTCTTCAGGGTTTGAACTGCCTTTGCTCTTGACACATTTGCTTGTGGCATAACCAATTCTATGCCCTTAACTTCCAGAGCTGTTTAATCAACCTCTTCCTCTTCATTCTCTTCTTGTACAGTTGGAGTTTGTGCATTTTCTTCAATGTTTGAGACAGCTTCACCTTGAACTTTGAATTCATCAGCAGTTGCTAGCTGTGCTTGCTGAGATAAATCTTCAATCTTGGCTTCCCCCAAAACTACGTAGGTACCTGTAGCTGGGCTCTGGTAGACATCTAGTTTTGTGATGAAAGAGAGGATATTCTTTGATAGATTGCCAGATAGTGACTCTAGCAACCCCTGTAAGCTGTTGGAGACCCAGTATGGACATAGCCTTCTATACCTTCTTTTCAATCTGGCTCTGTTTTGCTTTACTAACAGGCTCTTCGAAGATTTCAGCTGCTGCTGCCAGCTAGGCTTCTTCTGTGGTTGCCTGTGTGGAATCTTGTTCAAGGATCTGTGGTAGTAATTTATCGCTGTCAAGGTCTGTTCTAGATCCTGTCTCAGTCTGGGACTGTGGCAGCCCCTCCTGTGCAGCAGGGACCACTTCTGTGGCATTTTGTGCAGGGAACGCAGAACCAAGATGATGGCAGAAAGAGAAGGAGCAAAAACATAACCCTCACCTGTTGCAGAAATGCTTGTTTATTTATTTTTTTTTAGTGATGTGGTTAGACCATTTTAGTGAATTTTATTCCCCTTATAATGCACAGCCTTTGAGGTCATTCCTGGGGTACAGCCTTGGTGTGGACACAGTCTCTCTGTGATACCACTGATTGTGGCTGGACTCTCTGACTTTTTCCTTGAGTTTTTTATTAAGCTGTCTGCTTTTGTTGACATCCCACTCAGCCTTTAGCATCCAATAACTGTCAGTGGAATGCTCTATTTAAAAAAAAAAAAAAACAGTGCCTTAGGGCATAACTTGCCCCAGTGTCTGATCCAATTGACTGCAGTCCCCTTGCAGGGTAGTCTATGGATCAAACTTTGAGTCTTGCTCCAGCCCCAAGATAAATCTTAACTACATCTCTTCCTGGTTCTTTCCAGTAAACTTCTACATTATCTACAATTTAGCCATTGCTCTCTTGGAGCTATCAGCTTCTTCATAATTGTTTACCACCAAAATCTCCACCGTTTTTGATGGCACCCTTAAACCTGAACTTCCACACACACTACTCTAAATATGGCTTTATTGGGGAGCTCCTTGACATTCTCTGTTCCGACACCCTGCTTCTTCCTCTAGGCAAAATCTCTGCACATTGCTCTCTAGTTGTGGAAGGGAAAAGTGGGTTTCTTTTCTCAGAATGATACCGCAGCTCTAAGAGTGGGTCACTAAGTGGGAGTGGTAGCCACAAATCTTCTCAGCTCGCTTCTTCTTTTATAGAACCTCCATCTTACTGGTGCACTGTGGTGAAAGTGGCTGGTGCCCACAGTATTCTCAGTCTGCTAGTTCAATAGCAGAGTTTCTGCCCTAAGTGTGGGAGCTTGGTAGAAGGGAGCCCCAGATTTCTCAGATACTCTTGCTTAAAATAGAGCTCTGCAAACAGAGCTCTGGACTATAAAAAATGCTAATGATTGAGCCCTCTCACAGGGAAGCCAAAGTTCTAGATGAGGAGCTGAGAACTTATGCCCTATGTTCTTGTCTACACCTTTACCTATTCTAGGTAGGACTTCTATGCTGAGCTGGGGTGGGGATGACATTCTTAGTTCAAATGCCACAGATTCTTGTTAATAAAGTTTAGTGTGTGTGTGTGTGTATGTGTGTGTGTGTATATATATATACATATATATACACACACACACACACATATATATATATATATGTATATATATATATATATTTCAAATAAATGTTTTTTATTTACTGTATATCCTTAGATAATTTTCACAGATTTTATATAGTTATTTTTCTGGTTGTTTTTAATAGTTTTCACCAGTTAAGTTTGTTTTACTGGGAAGATATTCTGTGTTGCTCCTTGCTCTTCCATTTTTAAACTAATTTTACACTTTTCAATAATAAATTTTAACAATGTACAAAATAATCTTAATGCTATACATTTTGGATTCAATCAACTTGCTATTGTTCAATCTGCCTTCTTTATTATGTAAGGAAGTAGTGTCTTTGTTATGCCTTCTACACGTAGGAGCAGAGATATAGTCTTACTGGTTTCTCAAGTTTCATGCATTTCCACCTGACCTAGAATAACCATGGGACTTTTATGGAAGCAACATGCAAACTTGGGTTTCCTTATAAAAACATTTTTACGAAAGACACTTGACTTTTCCCATAAATATTACCTTTATGCTACTCCTAGACAAAGCTCCCCACAATGTGGATCTCTATTCTGTCCCATGTTACAATTTCATCTTTACTTCAGTAATAAAGGAGATCAAAAGCTGCCTTTTCCATCCAAAAAGTCCAACTTATTAAAAGACATAAACTGTAGGCATTCAACTTTCGAAATCTAGACTGACCTAAAATTTTGTTTTCATTTTTATCTAAATGGGATTTCTGTCCTGTATTTTCAGTTGAATTAAAGAGATTTTATTTTTTCATGGCAGGCACTGACTTTTGAGCAGGTGGGTCAATCACAAGATTTCAGTGGAGCAAAATTTTTATTTTAACATATTTTTTTTCCCAAAGATTTAACCAAAATTTTTTTAACTATCCAAAACGTTTTAAACCAGTAGTTCTTAACTAAGGATGATTTTACCTCCTTTAGACATTTACTGATGTCTAAATCATATCGCTTTTATAATGAAAGTTCTACTGTCATCTGATGGTAGAGGTAAGTGATGCTGTTAAATATTGCACAATACAGAAGAAAACCCTCCATAACAAAAAGTAACAAAATAGTTCAGCCTCAGGTGTCTATAGTGCCAAATTTAAGAAAGCTTAGTTTAGAGAAAAGCAGCAGTTCTCATATCATACAATCCTAAACTTTGTTCTCTGGTACTAAGTACTACTAACCGATTCTTAATTTCTATACCTTTTATATACCTTAGAGATACAGACATTCTAGTTCCATTAATTTGGTGAAATAGTTGGTTTATAACAGTCTCTAGGATACTTTTCCTTATCTTTCCAGAGTAGATGATACAAATTAGCAACCTCCATACCAGTGTCTTTCCCTAGAGAAATGATAGTTGTCACGTATACATGTTAACAAATACTCACCAAGAAAGTACAAATGCAAAACACTTCTAAACAAAAGCAATGATGCTGTTAAAAGCCAGACTCCTGAGTTTCATACTTGATTTCTCCATTTTTTCTCATATCTGAACCATCAGTAAATAAATGGCTTTGGTTTTTTTTTATTGTAGTTAGCCTACAAGATGCCCCAATGATTTTTGCCTCATGGTATTCATATACCCCTCTGCAGTCTCCTCTCATTGAATAGCCTCTGCGACCCTCAGGTATTTCAGAAGTGATAGAGTGTGACTTCCATGGCTGAGTCCCCTTTGTTCTCCTGGATCCCTTGCTTTGGGGGAAACCAACTACATTGCCATGAGGATACTCAGGTAACCTTACAGTGAGGTCCACATGGTGAGGAACTGAAGCTACCTTGCCTCAACCAACACTACATTGCAAGGCGTGTGGATAAGAAACTGTGGAAATGAATTCTCCAGCCCTAGTCAAGCCTTCAGATTGAATACATTTCTGGTCAACATTATGATTGCAACCTCCTGAGAGAGCCTAAAGGAGAACCACACAGCTAAGGTGATTCCAGGTTCCTGTGAACTGTGTGAGATAATAAATGTGGATTAAGCTAAATTTAGGGCAATTTGTTACATAGCACTAAATAACTAATACATCTTTTTTACATTTTTTAATGCATGTNCAGTCAGAAAATCTATGAAGATAATCAGTGTTGCAGATCTAACTGCCTGAACTCTTGGGCCTCTGCAATTCTCCCAGGTAGGAGAATCCCTGTGACGTAAATTCTCCTCAAAACACTTACCTGGGTTCCAGAATGTTACCTCTCTTAGTGGTACACACACCCCACAGTCATTTTCCCCATGGTAAGGAAAGGTCCAGTTGAAAAGGCTCAGGCACATTCAAATGTCTCCACATTGTGCCAAGAGTTATCATTGGTCTATGACCCCTTGATGCTCCAAAGGGAGAACATATTCAGTTTCCATATTCCTCTATATTCTATTTCCCTTTACAGACCTTTTGTCTTATCTTGAAAAATTTTCAATCAGAAATGTTTTAGACCTTCATTTTTTTCACTCATCCCTGTGATCATTGATTAAATTACAGAAGAGATCAAGTTCATAGCAATGAAAACTATAGAAATTAGTAAAGATAACCACCTCTACCCAGAGCAATATCTTAGCCCTAAATGTAATTGTGTGAATTCAAATTGGTATTATCCAGCTCCTATCACCAGCAATATTTAACCCCATTTCCTGCCTAAGCAAAAAGTGCCCTGATCATGGCATGTCTATCACTATGTTGTAATAATATGCTTCTTTAGGTATCTTTCCCATTTCACTTTAAAGTCTCCGAGGAAAGAGACTGTACTCTGTTAATCATTATATACACATCACCTAACTCAATATTTGGCACATACAAGATGATTAATACTCATATTACTACCATAATAAACAAATGAATTGATTGATGAATTAACTACATGGATAAGAACAGTATGACTGACCTTGTTAAAAATCTTATCTTCTTTAAGTTATTATTTTCCTCTTTCTTTTTTAAAGGTCTCAGATTCTAATGTAGTAACTGACAAAGAATTGTGTAATTTTTTTGTTTAAATTTCAAGTTGTTACTCAGTGTTCTGTTTCTAGGACTTTACATACATCTGAGCCTTCTAATGATACACAGTGGGCTCCCACCAGAGTTGTATTATACCTTAGATTCCCCCAAGAAAGTGAAGTTAGAGCATGATTATTATAGAACTAACTCTATACAACATCTGGAAATACAACATTATTCTGGCATGGAATAATTATTTCTTTTAAATATTTCATAAAATAAATAGCACAATATGTTTCTTAAGGGATCACTGTGTTTTTATGAAGATAAAGAGAATATATGTGTTAGGTCATCTCCAACTCAAAGTAACAGTCCATCTTCTAGGTGCCTTATTCATGACCACACTACAGTGAAAACTTTGGTCTCGCAGGATTTTCATTTGGGTCTTTATTTCATGCTCCTGGTTGAGAGCAAGCATCAAAAATTGCTTCACAGTCTTATATGTTGACTAGAAGCTCTCAAAACAGGATGTCTGTAGATTTTTTTAAATGTCAACTAGTGACTTTAAGAAGCGACTTATCTATGAGTTTTTCTAAGCAAATGATCCTCTTCTTCCTGTATTCTGAGCCAACAAGGGTATCATGGCTGTGGTTAAAACTATTGAGTTATCAATTAACCTTCTATGAATCTAATAAAGAATTAATAGGCTAATTGTCCATTTCCCTTTCATACTAAATTGAGTCTTTCTGTTTCCTTCAGTATTGGGCTCTCTTAAAAGTCTGAATACTATTTAGATTATCACAATACCCATAATTCACTTAAGGAAAAGAAAACCAGAGTTAATTTTGCAGTGAATATATCTTATTCTTGTGGGTGGAGAAATACAATGCCTGTGTTATTTCTTAGAAAAAACCTGCTTAAGTAGCACAATACTTTACGATGTAGGGCACAGTTTTCAAATAAATGAATGAATGAATAAATATTGAAATAATTGGCTTTTCTCTTTAGATATTTTACTACTTGCCCTCCTGGTTGGTTGTTATGATTATTTCACTTTCAAAAGTAAAAGGTGATAGTTGGATCATCAGAAAACATGTATTAACTTACAGAGTTTACATGCCTAAATTATCCTATGAATTAGATATAAGGAACAAGTATTAATCTGAGTCTCGGTTCCTTCATACATATACTCACTAATTTAGAAGGAAGATTTTGTTATTAGACCAACCGAATCTGACTGCAGTATTTCCCACTGGGGGAAGCTCAGCCTGTTAACTGTATTACCTGAGCTTCAGTTATTTCATTTATTAAATGGAGATAATTATACCCAATTTAGAGAATTAGTATGAGTTAGATATAATTAAATTAAATAATGCATTTATGTAAATACTATGAATGTGTATTCTGTGCTACTGAGTCAGCTGTGAGTCCTGACAGCCCTATGCCTGAGTGAGATTCCCAGTGTGCTGCCCGCAACAGCCCTGCTGAGCTCCTGTGGACTCGTGTGCATGACTTCTTTTCTGGAGTCAGTCCATTTCATATTTGGTCTTCCTTTTTTCCTGCTGGCTTCTATTTTTCTCAGCATTATTGTCTTTTCTAAAGAACTCTGCCTTCTCACGATAGGCCTAAAATGGGACAGGTTCAGTTTTGTCATGTTTGCCTCCAGTGATGTTACAGGCTAAATTGCTCTAGGACCCACTCGGTTGTCTTTCTGGTGGTCTGGGGTATCCAGAGAGCTCTCCTCCAAAACCATCTTTCAAATGAATCGATTTTACTCGTCACCGTCCCGCTTTCACATCCGTACACAGTAAATGGGAAGACGAGAGTGTGGATGACCTTCCCCCTAGTCTTTAATGACACATCTTTGTTCTTGGTGATCTTTTCTAATTCTCCCATCGCTGCCCTTTTGAGTTGCAGCTTTCTCTTGATTTCTTGGCTGCAGTCTCCATCCAAATCGATGACTGAATCAAGATAGGTAAAATCTTTAATACTTCCAATATCTTTATTGTCTATGTTAAAGTCATGTGTTTTCTTCAGTAGTCAAGATTTTTGTCTTCTTGGTGTTCAAGCTTTGGCATTTCCTTCTTTTCACTTTCATCAGAAGTTGTTTCAGATTATTGCTGTTTTCTGCCAGTAAGACGGTGTCATCTGCACATCTTAAGTTACTGAGAATTCTTCCACTGATTTTCACTCCTCCTTCCTCTGAGTCTAGCCCAGGTTTTAGTATGATATATTCTGCGCATACATTAAACAAATAGGGAGATAAAATGTAACCTTGTCTGATACCTTTCCATAAGGGAAAACGTTCTGTCTCTCCCCATTCTCTCTGCACATTGGTTTCCTGTCCTCAATACGAATCTGAATTTATCGAGGGCTGAGGCACACCCATTTATTTTAAAGAAACCCATAGCTTCCATGATCCACTTTCAAAGATTTAACTGTGTTTAAAAAGCTTGGACTAACCTTCATTTGATATTCTTTAAGCACTCCACTATTCAATGAATATTCACTATTAGATCTTGAATACACCTTTCTTTTCTGCATCCAGCTTGAATATCTGGCATTTCTTGTTTCATTTAAGGTAGAAACCTTGTTTGTATCACCTTGAGCATCACGTTACTTGCTTGGGAAATTAGAGCAATGGACCTATAGTTACTGTATTTCTTTGCATCTTCTCGCTTGAAGATTAGGATATATACTGAACATTTCCAGTCTGTAGGCCGTTGTTCTAGTCATACAAACAGTGCAAATGTTACAGTCATACAAATAGTATGAATACATACTCAATAAGTAATATTTATTATTAGTAGAAATAACTTTAAAATTTAAATACTTTCACTTAAGATAGGTTAGTTCTAGATAATTAACTTTCTTTTCATCTCTACAGTTCCTTAATAGAGAATGAAACTTTTCAAAAATTTTCTTCTTCTCCAAATAGACTACCTCAATCACAATAGATTTATAAATTTGCCAGCGTGTACAGCTTGCATGGCAAACCTTGGCTTTGCTGATTGACTCCATTCTGGGTTAGTGTCTTTTCTTCTGGCCAGGAGAATTAGTGAAATGGATTTGGTGCCTGCTGAGTGGTGGTTCATCCTGTGCCCATCAATACTGTGTTAGGGACTTTGTATATGTGTTCCACAAAGAGTGCTTTCAGCTGATAATTCAGCCAATAGGCCTTTCCATTCTGATAGCTTCTGTTTGTGTCTTAAATTACTCCCATCCAAACATTGGTTTCAGGTACCATGCTCATCTCCAAGAATAACATCAATGTTTAGTCCAGTCTCCCCACAGATTAAGAGAGAAACTCAGTGCAAAATTTTTCTGTAACACTTCCTGAGTCCATCTGTCATCACTGAGGTACTAAGTTTGACCATTCCACATCTTTTGCATGGCAAAAATTTTTTGAAATCATCCAAATATGTAATTTGAAAGGATATAGTTTTGTTTTATATGTCGCAATGCCACTTACATAAATTTAATTATTCTTTCTACGAGGAATTACTTCAGATTGCTTTATTGCTTTGAAAGATAATAAAAAGGATATGGACATTGAAATACAGAGTTTGAAAATTCAAATTAGTTTCCATTACAGAATATGTATACAACCACACAAATACACAAAAACAAAGGGTGTTTAGAATCTCTATTAATTTCTAACAATTTGACAGCTGACCAGTGAAAGTTCAGGTTATCATTCAAAACCATGTCAGATATATACTTCATACATTTTGCTTTACTACAAAGTAGAGAAATAAATATAAAACACACTTTTCTGTTTGCAAAAGAACCACAGAGAATGGCAACATCAATTTGAAGTGCAAAGAATTGTTTCAGCCATGCTCTAGACATAGGCTGGTTGTCAGATGGTCAAAAGTCAACTCAGAACCAACGTGTGTATGGAGAGGTTAGGCACTCATGTGCTTATTTTTCTTAGATATTGATTTATCTCAAGATGTATTACTAGAATTTTTACCTGGATGTGATAATCATTTCTTCTTCTCCTTCTTTTTCTCTTTCTTTTCTTCCTCTTTCTCCTTCTTTTCCTTCTTCTCCTTCTTCTTCTTCTTTCTATCATCTCTATCTATCTCTATCTCTATCTCTATCTCTATCTATATCTCTATCTCTATCTCTGTCTATCTCTTTTTCTCTTTTCTTCTGTGGAACAAAACTCATATAGCAATGGAGTCAGTCAGTCATCGGAGAGTAAGTATTCAGAAACTGAAGAGATTCCTAGTCCTGAATGAAGACTTGTCAGAACAGGAAGAAAGACTTCAAGAGTAATTAACCAAAGCCACGAATAAGAAGGCACATCCATATACAGATTTGTTTAAAAAAAAAAACAAAAAAAAACCAATCAGGATTCCAGTATTTTTAGACAAGGGATTAGTTAAGAGATTTCCTGTGTTGTATGAGAGATCTAAAGGACAAGGAGATCCAAAGAGAGAGTATTTGTTAGCAGGTTCAGTGAAATCAGAGAACAAACAGCAAGAATTAAATCCTACGACTACAAATGGGAGATAATAATGGCCATATCATAAGACTTTTATTGGTAGAAAAATTATACAACTACATGATCATATCCCCCCCCATAGTGCTATAATATCCTGATATCTATAGGCATATAAAGGCATACAATATATGTGATACTGAAGTGTGTGTGTGTGTGTATGTGTGTGTATATGTATACATATATATACAGGTACATACATACATATATATATATATATATATATATATATATACATATATATATATATATTATCTCCAAATAAGTTAAACTTTAGATGGGAAAGCAATACATAGAGTTGGCTTCTGCCCTTGAGGGGAGAGGTCTTTGTACATTATAATATTCTTTCTCTATATCTAGATCCTTCTTGTCTCCTTTGTAGCCCCAAATCTTTATACCCTCTTCTCCAAGGTAAATTGAACAAAAGATTATTACTTAAGAATAAAGATTTATCTGCTTATTATAAGCATCATTTAGCGAGAGACATAGCCTTGATCGAAAGGAACTAATAGGTTTCATTTTTACTCTTTTTTTTAAAATCCATAATTTTTATTCCTTCTTTTTAGACCAGGCTTTTTTACTTTCCATCTAAGTCACCAAACTAGGGTATCACATTAAAAATAATTCCATCTCCATTTTTTTCCTAAATTTAATAAGTATGGACTCACCTATTCCCCTCTAGCTCTTAGAAACCCAGATGGTATCGTCAAATGAATAATTGCTGCAACACTAAGGACAGATAAAAATATATATCATCTGACAAAAATATAATTTTATGTAATCCAGATTCCGTCCTCTAATTTCCCAGGTGTCTCATCGCAGACTTCCTTGCTTGGTTCCATTTATGGAGTTTCTGACTTGTAGTTACTTCTCATTATTTCAACCTCGTGTGACATGGTTTGCTAAATGAGATAATTGCTGGGTGAGGCTGAAATAAATTTCAGTTGTACCAACTTTCAGAACTGGAAAACCATTTGGCTCCTTAGTACCTTCTAGCACCTACATTTAGGGATGGTCTCTGGGAATCAGATTCCTTGAGGCCTCAGCTAGTCTGTGTTAGTCCACATTACCGACTTCTTGGTGACAAATGTGATCCCTCTGCAGAGCAGCTTCCAGGATAGATACTGAGTACATGAAGGATCTAACTTTTTAGCTCCTGATATTCACACCATACCACCAATCTCTCAGACCCCCCATGGTGATGAATCGTTTCTCTAGTGTGCCACCAAAGGGTTTGGTACTTTTCTCCAGATCCCTTTACTGTAATGATTCCCTTTAATATATGACACTTCAGTCTCAGAACTATATAACAAGTAATTTCTAACACAATTTCTAGTCTTCAAAAGCAAATCCTTTATCATATTAATGAAAACCTGTTCAGCTTGAATTCATAGTTTTCACTATAGAGAAAAATTTTTTCAAAGCTTTCCTTGTCTCTGCTACCTCAATAACAATTTAACTGTTCAAGTGTGTTGGACTGAGTTGCTTTTTTTCTCTCTTTATTCCCTGTGGGTTTGTTCTCATCTAACCATCTAAAAATCTTAATGGTAAAGTTTGGTCATTGGTATTCCTATAAGAAAACTCCTTGAAGTCTTTGAAAAAGAATTGACTATCCTCAACTAGCAAAGATTTTTTTCTATCATATATATGATATATTATAATACTTATTTTAATATATGATATATATTTCCTATTATATATTATTTCATATGTTTTTGTTCTTCATACCTGTGGGTTTTTTAATGTTTATTATTTGGGAGATTATAGGAAATAGTACTAATCGTTTCAAAGAGCGAGTCTCCTAGCTGCTCTGCAGAAATAAGAGTGTCAATGTGGAACTTTAGAAGGTATACCTTTGAGTTAAACCTATTAATTCCTTAAGTTGTCACAAAAAAAAAAATTGGTCACATTATTTTTGACATTTTATACAGTTTACTTTTATAATTAGTGCTGCTATATTCAGGTTGCTGAATTAGATCCATTTCTGAGTATTTTATTCTTACAGAACATGAGTGATTACAGTGGAAACCAGCTAGGAAGAAGAATTATAATTGGATAAAAAATTTAAAAGAGTGAATTAATTATTGGGAACTATAATTAATCAGGGTTATTCTTCTCAAGGTTAGCACTTTAAAATGTATTTTACAGGTAATATAAAATGCCTCACTTACTTTAAACCTTTTATAATGATGATAATACCACCTTATCACAAAGGCAGAAAGAAATTCCTTTTACATAAAATCCCTGTTTTGTTTAATTTTGTTACCTTTGCTCTATCATCAATCCAATGGTTGGCCAGCAGAACAGAAGGCAGATAATTGAGTTTGGAGTATTACTGCTTGCTTGTGGAAACTTGGAAAGCTGGGTCAAAAGCGATGCTGGTTTTAGCTCTGTTATACTAATTCCTAATGGACATCTGTCCACTTTCTCAAAGCCTTCACCTTATACTTCAGCCTGTCTGTCAGGCATGTGTTCAAGAGATACCCTTTAGCAGGGTGCCCAGGTTGTTTTAAACAGAATTCTATTTTAGAATCTAGAATCTCTTTTTTAAAATTTTATGTTATGGAGAATTGCAAATATATATAAAAGTAGATAGACTATGTGTGTATGAGAGCAGGGCATATAGGGGCATCTCTGTACCTTCCTCTTAATTTTGCTGTGAACTTAACACTGCTCTAAAAAGAAAATAAAGTCTCAGGAAAAAAAAAGTAGATAGGCTATTATAATGAATCCACCTATCCCTGCCATCCAATGTCAAAGCCATCCACCTATGGAGAATTCCACCCCATCTACTTTTCATCCTGATCCTTTTTCTAATTAATTCAAATGATAACAGACATTATTTAATTTAACCATACATTATTTAACCATACATAATTTCAGTATAGAAGTCTGAAAACACTTTTTGTTTGTGTAACCATATATACCATTCATAACTGAAAACACTTTTTGTTTGTATAACCATATATACCATTCATAAAAATTAATCTCTCTTTAATATCTGAAAATGCATCCAATGCATTCAAAAGGAAACTAGAATCTCTGATTAAAAAAAAAGAAACAAAAACATGTTTTCCTAAAAGTCAACCATTTTTTTAATTTCAATTTTTTTCTAATTTTACTTTTTTCTTTTTATATTCAATTAAACTCATGTAATGATTTGTATAATATCATTTTAAAAATTATTTGTGTTTATGTGTGTCTGCGTATCTATTTATCATTCCATTTGTAAGTAAAAATAAAGAGGTACTTCAAGTTTCATTTGCATAAAACTAGTGTAAGCTATATCGACATAGTGTGATCCAAGCTGATATTTTTCAAAAACATTTTAGTGTGTGTGTGTGTGTGTGTGTGTGCGCGCAATTTTGGATAATGCCTGAATTTCTTATATATATAGATATACATATATACATATATGTGTATATACACCCATATACACATATATTTTCTTTCAAAAATAAATCTTTTTTAAGAATATAATAGAGTCACATGTCATTGATTTCATTGCTGAGTTCAAAGGTGTAATTTAAATTTTAAAATTGCTTTTTATTTTTCGTATATAGTCATATGGCTAAATGTTTTGCGTATAATCAGAATAGTCTACGTTATCCTGCAATGTCAAGCAACTCTAAAATATCAGTGTCTTAAAATAACAATGACATTTTTCTTGATCACACTTTACATTTGTTGAAGATCTGCTCTCTGTAGTCATTTAAGAACCCAAGATGAATGAACAACCAGTATCTTGAAAGTTGTCGGTTACCATCACAAAGAGGAAAAGAAAAAAGAAAGCTTTGGAAAGCCTTGCATAGGCAACTAAATGTTTAACAAGCAAGTCACTTCAGCTCATAACTCATTGGCCAGTACTAATAATATAGCCCTATCTGACAGGAAGGGCTCCTGTAGGTGCTTTCCTATCATGCCTCTAAAAGCTGTTAAGATCTGAAAATATTTGTCAAACTGCACTTGTGCCTTCCACAACAGCTCAATGATTTTCTGTGTAGGTGGGCTACCTAGTTCAGATATATGATTTTTCTCTTTATGTTTGAGTTTTAAAGTTTCATCTACCAAAGGTCTTGGTCTAGGGTAGACCAAGAATGAAAAAAAAAACAAACAAAAAAAAACTTAAAGAGACCTACCAAACAGAGACTATAGCGACATCCTGGACCAAGAGAAGGTGGATAGGATTGCATATACAATCAAAAGTCATGTACTCAAAGACTAATGTGTATCAGACACTGGGGGTAAAGACTGGGTGAGACACAAATATTTTTCTCAAGGGCATCATGGGCAAGTTGAGGTATCATAAATCTTAATAAGAACATATCTACCACTTCCACATGCTGTTTACCTAGAATGATATTAATGTGGATGAACTGTATAAATCCCTTCCAAAAGGAAGTCAAAAAATTTTGTCTTAATTCCATTAGGAAACTTTCCAAAATTTTCTGTTATATTGAGAAAAACTAAAGTAGTGTGTGTGTATGTGTATATACATACATATATACAAATGTATATATATATATATGTATGTATATACACATGTGTATATATATATACACATACATATATATATATACACATATATATATAATCTTCAGAAGAATCATAATGACTTCAATTCTCTAATCTACCTGTACTAACCATGTTTTAATAGCAGTAACACCAAACTATTTTTTTCCAATATAGTTTTCTCTTAATATATAAAGGACATGTGTTTATTATGAAAAAAAAAATAAAGATTAGCTCAGATATAAGTTACTCAATACTGAAAAACCTGAAGATATCTATATCAACTTTTCTTGTATGACCATATAGATAGTTTTCTATGCACATGTGTGACTTTTTTTTTTATAGCTGACATTGCCTGTATCGTAATGTGTATCTTATACATTTGATGTACTTTAATTAAATATATGATGCCACTTTAGGATAGTTTACAATGTCATAAATTTTTTTCATGTTATAATATTGCACAAACTATTTTTAGTGTTGAGCTGTGTATGATTTTACTATAATAACTTTTATTGTGCATTTATGTTGGTTCAAATATTCAAACAGATGTAAGCAATATTGAGTTTAATGTCACTATAAGTCCATATTATACTCAACTTTATTTCCTTTAGATAAATTTTACTAGATGTGAAATTGCTAAGTAAAAATATATTTACATTTACAGACTTTTGATATTGCATGTCAGTTTATCTTCCAAACTGTATAGCAGTGTATGGTCCCACCAGACTTGTGTAAAGAACATCCCATATCTTCAAAAGCATGTATATTAATTAGGGAACTATATGTGCCTGTTAGTAAATGATCTGAAGATACAGTGGCTTCTCTTACAAACAAACAAACAAACAAACAAAATTCAGACAGGCAGATCGGGGGTCTTTGGCAGCTCCTTGTATTATCAATTGCCCATGATCCTCCTGTCAACTGCTTTGCTCATTTTAGAATACAGTTTTGTTTCTTATATTTGACTGTGTAACCCCCACAATATAGATACTGTAGTACCAGCCATCATGTCTCCATCCACATCAGTAAGTCAAAATGAAAGAAGGAAAAAATATTTATAAAATAGTTAAAACCTGACATCTGTAAGAAGCCACATCACATGGTTGTTTATACTTCATTGGCCACCCCTATCTGTACAGGATGGTTGGAAAAGTAATTTTTAGCTGGATATACTGCTGCTTTCAGCAATATAGGCATTCCTTTGTAAGGAAATAGAGGGAAATTGATATTGAGTAGGAAATTAGCAGCTTCTGTGAAAACATTGTATATGCATATACTTATATACATTTAAGTCTTTATCAATAAGCCTAAATTATATGCTTTTTATTAGTTTACTTTCTGATGAAGAATTGTCAATAGTTTATAACTATTTGGGTAAGTTTAAAAAGACTGAGAGATAAAGGAAATTAAGGCCACAAGAATGGATTTCTGAAGTAAGAATTACTGAGTATCCAACAACTTAATACAAAGATAAATTTTAAAGCTGTTGTAAATTTAAATGGTACATGTATATCTAGATTAATTATCGAAGGTACCTTTATTTTCTGTGCTAAAAAAGAAGAGCAATTTGTCTACTGAGCAATCCAAAAAAAAATGAGATTTTTTTTTGAGTAATTTGAAAAATCACCTAGAAAAAATGAACGAAAGTCATGATTGAAAATGATAAATGATCTTTCAAATTACAAAGTCACTCATGGCAGGTTGCCTAATAGTTTAATCTACTCTTATAGGACCTCTCATTATACTTTTTAATAATAAAATATTTCTGAAGGTAATTATACCTTCCAGGTGGTTTCTTAGAGCCCTGTCTCTGATAAACCTTCTGTTAAACACAGTAAAAAAAAAATTACATAAGCTACACAATAAATGCGATAATGTGTTTTTTCCAACATTGTTAATTTGGGAGTTTTCACCATTGTTGGGCCATGATGAGATACTCTTTTTTGGATAACATACCTTTTATGAGAGAGTCAATCAACAATGAGGCAAAGCAAAATACTGCCTGGATAGAAAGTTCTGAGATGTAAGTATAAGATCAGGTGCTACCTTTTACTCCTAAAGCTTTGGGTAAATTTCTGCATCCTTCTAAGTTTAAGATTCTCTAAAGGAAAAAAATGTAAAATATACCTGATATATAGTCTTGGATAAGAATATGGATGGTAAGAGATAAAAAAGTATTTCGTACATAGTAAAACTCTATTCAAACACAACGTGCTATTGTAAGTATTATATTGACAAAACACTTATAAAATGAGTCATTTGCCACACATTATTTGTTTTCCTGGAGGCAAAACACAACAGTATAGTTTTAGCTGTTTTTTTATTTTATAAGTAAATTTCCAGAAGGCCTCAAAAATTATTGGTCCTCCATGAGATGCAGAAAGAGATGCAGAAGTAGGGGGAAAAAAATGTCTTACCTTAGATGTCTCTCTTGGGAGCCACTGGCACTCAATTTTACGAATCTATAAATAAGTTATAAGGTTTTTCATAAAATTTGATCTATTTCAAGAACATGTAATCATTTCATGAACAACAGTACAATATTTTTAAAATACTCAAAACATAGAAACAAAGAACAAATTGAGATTTTTGCTTAACAATTTAAACTACTATCATTTTACTTCAGGATTAGGTAACTGTTTTCAACAATAATTTTCAGTTTCAAAGTAGAACATACAGTGTTTCTCCTCCACATATAGAGTGTGACTCTTTTTCGGTAACAGTCCAGCGATCTAAGCTTTTAGCATCCTCCAGCCCTGTCTCAACCCAGCTCCAGTGAGGAAACCAGAAACCATACTAGGAATTTATACAGGGGGAATTTCATAAAAGCAATGAGTATGCAGATGTTAGAGAACTGAATCAACATCAAAGGACCACCTGGGGTAATCTAGATATCATAACTACAGGATATGGCCACCACCTCCTGAGCTGAGGGAACAGAGAAAGCAGTTGGAGTTATCAGAAGTGCATCAATGTCAAGGCAGGCTCAGCTTCTGGGACTCAGACATGTAGTTCTGCCCACCTGGTGCCATTTCCTCTGTGTCTCTAGAGCTGAGGGTCAGACCTTCGAGGAGGAATGAATGCTACTTAGATGGCACTGGTACCTCTGGGGAATATGATGAGGCTGGTTCATGGAAATTTAAAAGAAGCTGGAAGCTGGAAACCAACTGTTAATGCCAGACTAAGGGGAACTTATCAGGAAAATATCGGACGCCTTCCCTTATTATTCATGCAATGGAATAGGATGTGTTATTGTTTGAGTAGTAAGCGTCTTCCCCCGTCCTCTTGCTGCACCCCTACCTTCACCTAAAGCAAAGAGTTTGCCAGTACGGTTCCAGAATCTTTTGTGGTACAAAACTAGGAGAATGGAGGTAGGTAGGAATGACTTTCAAAGTGTTAGGAGAGAGGGAGAAAATGCATCTAGAAAGATGAATTCTAACTAAAAATGGGAGCAAAGAGTAGGAAAAGTGCCAGCAGATGAGTTGAGAGAAGAAGGTTTGAGATTTCAGACTTTGAAGGACTTTTGAACAGACACAAGGCAAGAAAATATTAGACACTGGAGGGAAAAATTTCTAGAAATATTGGTATGGGAATGTTAGTGTTTTTTGAGAGATGCAAATAAAAGTCGGAGTTCCTTTTTAGCTACTTTCTGGCAGACAGAAATTGAGCCATGTGAGCATTTATTAAGTTGGCACTGAATAGAAGCCTAGTATATTGGTAGAATTCTGTAGAAAATATCTTTACATGTTCCTCCCTATGTAATGTTTAGAGGATGTTTCACATTTATATTAACCATAGACAGAAGACTGTCCAAATGAAACCTCTTCTTCATGTTAGAAGAAAGAAGATAAAATCATAGAACAAAAACGATGATGTTCACCTATTAAAGTTCTGTAACAATTGTGCTTATGTATACCTTCTAATTAAATGTTAGCACAATTAAAAAGAATAAATGACAATCTCTAAAAGTTAGTAAATGCCATAATAATTAATTATATTATTTCCTACTGACATCTAAAATATTTTTCCTACTGATATCTCAATAATAATAAAAAAAGAAACACTTGACTCTATCATGTTACTTAGAAAAAACAAACACCTTAAAATCTTTTGTATATATAAACAGAATTAACAAGCAGCTTTCAAACTTTGAAAAACAACTGAATGGAAAATAGGCATTTGGGACTAGCTCATGTTGCCACTGTAGAATCTTTTTTGAGATCCTTTTGCTTTTGGATTGATTTTTTTTTTTTTTAAGTGAACCTGTGACTGACAAGGCTTTCATCTCTACACTCTCACACAAATGTACATTAAAAGTAAAAGTGAGCAGGCAAACAATGGTTGTCATTTACTTTCAATCAAAGAGTTTGACTGGCTTAAACCTTTCTAAGTTTTCTGGCACCTTGAATAAGATCTTCTCCTACGAGGAAGCTTGTCACGTCTAGACAGCAAAGCCTAGGGCAAATTATAGTAAATCTGGTAAGTGTTTAGATACAACTTTGTATAAAAGACATCACTCAAGTTCTCTAGCTTTATCTTACTAGATGTATGACCTGGGGATAGTTACTGACCTTTCCTTTCCTAAGCCTCAGTTTCTTCAGTTGCTGAGTGGGGAAACTGATGGTGCCTATATCACAGATTTGGTAAAAGAATTAAATGAAATAATGATTACATATCACTGAGACATAATTACCAAGACTTAATACCTTTATTATTAGCATTTTTGTATGGCATTTAATCTCTCGCTCTCGCTCTCTCTCTCTCTCTCTTTCTATACCATATATATATATATATATATATGTATCTGGTGTGTGTGTGTGTGTGTGTGAGATTGTGTAAAATGGCTGGGATTCTGATAATTTTGGAATTACTATACCCATTGACCATTTCTGTTCTTATGAAATATCATCCCCACGAAGATTAATTAATGGCATTTATTGCTTTTTAACATTTAAAATGAGTTTAAATAAATATGTTTTTATATTTGATGATACTTCTAAAAAACAGTTTATCTGCTCCTAAAAATAATGTTAGATATTACTTCAAGATAGATAAACTACTATAGATAAATAGATAAAATAGATAAATTACTAGATATAAAAATATATCTTCCAAAACAAGACTTCTTGGCCTAAATATTTTAAGTATTATTATTAGAAGATAATCATATGCTCAAAATAATATTACCACTAATAATATAAAAGCTATCAAATATGAAAGTTCTCCATATTCCTACTCCATAAAATGTACTATGTTTACAAAGTCTCTTATTGTAATTTCCTCCTATTTTAGCCGTTTTAGCAGACCTTCACTCTTCCACTAAACCAAGTCAAATATTTTATCTACACTATTTCTTTTCTGCCTTCTGTCCCTTCAGCCTATGATACTTTCCTCATTTTAAAAATACATGGTAGTACTTTTTTTCTGAATTTTGCTCTTCAGAAAACACATGCTTACGCTATACTAACACAAACATCTATAGACACTTTCAGCTAACTATTCATAGTAGAATCAGAAAACATAACTGGAAGAGATCTTAGTGAATTCAGCTCCCACATCTTCATCTCGAAAAAATTGAAACCCCAGGGTGGTTAAATAATAAACCAAGGTCACTCATGGCATAGGCAGAGGCCCATTTTGCTTCATTAAGCCTGGTCTACAAATATGTTCAAGGTACCATGTTCAACAGTTAACCAAAAATGTTGGTTGAGTATCTTCAATTTGGCACCATCTTGGGCATTGAGGACATAACTGTAAGGAAAAAAAAAAAGTTATTTATATCATTTACTGGTATAGAACAAATAAGCAAATAAATATTTCATATCATGTCAATGAAAGACAATTTCTATAAGGAAAAATGAAGCCTATAAAATGATGCAGAGGGCTACTTTTACACCCCACTCTATCTGCTCTGCAAAATTATATTAGGATCCTTGTTCTATGGACATCTTCCTTGTTCCTTTAGAGCAATCCCGATTGTCCTATCATTAGGTCACTGGTCCGGCCCTGTCATGTATTCTCACTTCATCTCCCTTTTTGCTTAACCTTGCTTATGTTGTCCTGCTTTGCTTTTATGATTAATATGTCATTCCCTTATCGTTAGCAGTCCAGTCTTCAAATCAGAGCAGAAGAAGACTGTCCAGCAGTTACATTGGTGTGGATGGCTTTAGAGCAATTCATTTCCTGCACTCTTCTTTCCAAAATTATCCTCCTAAAAACCTGTCTGTGGTCTGCCAGTTCATTCCTTGCACAGTGCACATTGTTGCTGTACAAGGTAAACTCTTGCTCAGTCCAAATATGTGTGCCCCAGGTAATAAAGACTCCCAGTGATAATTTGAGAATACATAAATTCATTGAGGTGACTGAGGCATTTTATTCCATCCTGGCCATAAATTCATGGTGGAGTTCAGTGCCTCTGTTTATCATCTATCATCTGTCTATCTATCTATCATCCATTTGTCTATCTATCTATCAATCTATCTAATCTAACTATCTGTGATCTCTTCTTTCATCCAGTATTAAATACTTGTAAAGCACCTATTATGTACTTAATGTCAGAGAGTATATTACTAAGCAACAGTCAAAACTCTCTGCCCTTTTGGAGTTCACATTCTAGTGATAAACTAACTCCTTTTTTTAATAGTCTATTAGATGAGAATTAAAAAGTGAGAAAAGTTGTCACAGAGATGCACATTATTTTATTTTATTAAAAACTAAAATCAGACATTTTCTGATTGAAAATACATTTGCTGTGAAGGACTGGTTTGACAATGAGAATTAACTTTGCCAATTAGCTTATGTAGTTGAATGATCTAAACTTGAAGCCATAAACTTTTGACAATGGTATATTTAAAGCCTATGTGCAATATATCTCACTTCTGGAAAATATTTACTTCACAGCTCTCAACATATGATAATTAAAAGTTTAGATATCAACTTTAAATAGTGTGAAGATATTTTCTAAAAGTCTTTTGGAGAGTACCCAGTCTAGGATTTTGAAGCTGACTATGCTAGGGCTCTTCCACTTTAAGCCTGATTGTGGGAGGGAAAGAGCGGGGAGCTCAAGCTTTCCTTGAATTTATGTTCTTGCTTAAGAAGAGATCAACACACACCTTATAAAGCTCTTTCCTAGTGGAATAAATGGGAGAAATAAAAGTGGTTAACAGTTTTGAAAAGTGCAAAGATTTTGTGTTCAGTGCCTCCCGTTCGTAGTTTATGGTGCTCTTCCTCATTTAAGCAGGACTTCTCGACCTCAACACAATCAACACTCTAGACCCGACAGTTCTTTGTGAAAGGAACTGTCCCATGACGGTAGCATATGTATCAGCATCCCCGGCCTCTGCACACTGCATACCAACGGCACCCCCTGTCCCAGCCTTAATGATCAAAAATGTCTGCAGATATTGCCAGATTGTCCCCTAGGAGGCAAAACTGTCCCTGGTCCAGAATCACCATGCTATAACAACCAGGTCTGCTGACCTCCTTTGATAAAGTAACCAGGAGTCCCCTTGGATTTGCTTGTACCTGAAACTAAAATCTAAGTAACTTCTTTGCTTTTATCTAGTCAGAGTAGAACAAAATGAATCTTTCCCAGATCTATTCTCCTGGGAGATTTCCTCCCATTCTGCAACTAGTTAATACATTTATACTTTCAGGATGAGTAAGTCTACTCAGCATGAAGATGACAGGCAGATCGGTTGATTAAAATTAAATCTAAACATTAAATGTATACTAGCAGGGTAAAAATAATTACTTAGTTATTCCTAACTGTCACATACGTAGACAGCTATCAATTGGTTGAACTATAGATTATGATTTTTTTTCAAATAAAAAATACTCTGATATTTGGTGAAACTGCTTTGAGTGGAAGAGATTCACATCAATGGGCTGTTTAAGGACTCGGATTTACACAAAGCTCTAAGAAAGTCAGTGCCAAGTGTCTAAATTCCAGAGGGAAGAGCTAGACTATTCAAGCAGGACTTAAAAAAAAAAAAAAAAAAAAAGAAAAAAAAAAAAAAAGAAGTGGTTTTACACTAGTTTTGCCAGTCTTCTAAAAAGTTTTAATTTTGATGGGCCAACAAGTTGAAAATTAAAAATAAAAAATGTCTTGAAATAGTTGCTTATGATGGAGAATGGATTGATGGTTTTTCACTTCCCCTCCAACCTAGTTAGGAAGGCAATTGATAGATACCCCATGGAGACCCTAGAGGTGTAACTCTTGGAGTTTAGTAGACATGGTATGGTGTCTAATTAACTCCTGAACAAAAAAGCTGCACTAGAGGCTGCCTGAAATGTCTCATGGCAGCAGAGAATAGGGCTGCATCTGGAAACCACCCTCTTCCTAAACGCAGCTCGGAGTTAATTCCATGACATTCCACAGTGGGAGTGTTAGCTTAAGGCTACTTCCATGGAGGTTGTCATCTGCCCAATGACAAGTGACCCCAGCAGAAGAGGCCGGAAGTACACAGTGAGGTACAGAAGTGAGGTGGTATGGCTGGCCGAAGAAAAGGCACCAGCCAAGCAAGAGGAACAGCCAAGGACATCTCTCAGTAGTAAATGGGAACATGCATGAGAAATAGAATCACCTTTGAACATCAGTCACCTCCACAGAAAACCAGCACCCATTGCACAGTTTAAGCCCAGAAAGACCTTTCTTGTCAGCATCCTCTCCTCCCTCCTCTGTTTCAACACTGGAGGAATCACAGGCAGCCTCTTCAGTGAGGGAAGAGGAGCAGCATCAAGACAAAAAGATGAAGAAGCCAATCACATGTCTCCTCCCTGCTACAGGAGGCAGCCTGAGGAAGGGAGGAGCAGGTGGAAGGAGGGTCTGTTAGTGGAAACTTAACTTTGAATGACTTTCTGAGTTTGTGATCAATACAACAGAATGGACAAAGCAATTACTAAAAGGAGATGATTCTTATGGCTGAGATTAACTGAAGAATGATTTATTGGGTCAAGGGAAGGAGCTAAACTATGAGACCTGCCCAAGATTTCTTCTAGGTGCAGGAGAATTGGTTACATGAAAAGGATTTGAAGAAGCAGTGAGGGGAAGAAATAAAGTAGTTTTCTGATTGTACTCTACAAGTCCTGCTTGTTCAACATATCAGTTCTATACAAGTAAACATTGAGCAGCTTATTCGGTGATAATCCAATTGACGACTTTATAGTGTAATACAGTATTACTTTTATTTTGCTATAAATTACATATTGCTGGCTCCTTCATCACTCAGACAAAAATGTTCTCAGTTCTCTTTCATCATAATATAGTGAAATCCTGCCGTTGTACTGTACAGAATTTATCAGTCTTTTATAAAAAAAGAAAACATGGAAAGAAAATCACACAGAAACAATTCAGAAATGCTTGTTTTTGCTTATAAATCTTCTCTAAACATAGTAAAATTAATTGATTAAGGGAGATATTGGTGACCGATGTTGTAATGCAATCTCTGGATGTTGATTATAGCATAAACTGGATTTCTTCAAGAGAAAAATAGCACTCAGATCAATCTTGCCTTATTGGTATCCTTTATACTACACATGGAGTTACACAGCTCAGAGAAAGGTCAGATTCCACAAGCATTTATTCTTCCATTGGATTTTCAAGAGGGAAAATTCTCTAGAGAAACAAAATTAGTATGAATGTTTAGGTTGGAAATATATATCAGCCAGAGGGAAAACACATGCCATTTCCTAAGGAGGTGGCTTGCTTAGTGAAGAACCATGATATGCTAAATATCAGTAAACCTAAGTTCCAGACTTTCAGTTAACATTTAAAAATGTGGGTATTATTTATTACTAGTAGGAGTATTAACTTTTTGATTACAAAGCTTAGTTATAAGTGAAAAGAGGAGGGAAAGAGAAGGGAATGGGATAAGAGAAGGAGGAAAAAGGAAAGGAGAGGAGGGAGGGGTAGAGAGAGAGAGAGAGAGAGAGAGAGAGAGAGAGAGAGAGGGAGAGGGAGAGGGAGAGAGGATGAGAATAGAATGAGAATCTATTTTAAATGTAACTAAAAATTTCTAAGGTGGTTGCCTTCAAGTATAGCTGGAACCAGGTGCTCAAGCAACATGAAACTATCTCTCTGTATCTCACCTTTTCTTACTTTTGCGTTGACTTCAAGCTCATTTTTTTATTCTGTGTTAACCTGTGCAAATAGAGGCTCACATTCTTTTACCTCCAAGTTCAGGGGAAGAAGGTGCTTCCTTCAAGGTCTTTCTTCTGAGCTTAGCCCTGAATAAATTGACGTGGGTGGCCATTTGAACACATCATTATGATAGAGTGCATGGTATATGATGATTTTCCAGGTCAGTGTAATATAATACCCACTACTAGTTATGATGGAGGAGTAAACTCCAGACAAACTATAGGGACTGAAAATTGTGTAGGAAGTAGAATCTTAAGCAAAATCTGCTCTTATAAGATCAAGAGAGAAAGGAAACAAGGTAGATTTAAAAAAATATATATTCCACTTATATGATTTATGTAATCTCTTAGAATTTAATCTCTGCATCTGTAAAACAAAACATTAATGACACGAGCTCCGTACATTTTCTAGGCTCATTATTGTAAAGTTTTAATGAGATCATAGATGTAGAAGTTCATCAAAAGCAATGTTAAGAAAAAAATTTGTTGTATGGTGAAAAAGTCTACAGATTTAAAAAGGTTAAATGAAACTATATGTTGAGACTATCTAAATAGCTCTTTAGTAGAGTGTTATGTGACATTTCTCACTGCGCACATCAGCAATTATTGGTGTTTTCTTTTCTAAGACATAAGGACTGCAGAAAGGTGATTTTATATATATACATATATACATATATATATGTATATATGTATATATATATACATATACATATACATATACATATATATATATATCCAGTTGTAGTTCCTCGAATATATAATAACTCTATGATATGAATAAGTGAGAATGAAATATTGAGATTCAATAAATTTCTGGGAAGTCACAAAGCAATATCCTCTGGAGGGTGAGAAAGCTATTTCTTTTTCCTAAGATGACAGGTTGGTACAATGAAAAAAATATAAACTTGAGATTTGAACAGAACTGCATTTGAGTTCTTGCTTTACTATGACTTAGATGCTCAATGTTGGACAAGTGACTTTAGCTCTCTGACTCTTAGTTTCTCATCTGTAAAAGTTAACGATGATAACTAGCTTGCGGGGTATTAGTGAGTTTAGAGATAATGTGCAGTATGAGATTTTTCACATGGTAGGCGCTGAATAAATGGTGATTTCATGCATTTTTATTAATATGAACTTTTCAGTATGCTCTCCTAGCAGTTCTAGGTAAGGATATGTTTTCAAAGGATAGGGTAATGACATGGGACTTGAATTGAGATGAACAGATCAAGTGGCTGCTAAATGACCTTTGCTGCATTTCAGGAAACCAAAGATATGAGTCAAATTTTGATGGGAAGTGTAGAGCCACTGTAAACAATATAGAATAAGGGTTTTTTAAAAAGTAAGTATTAGACCTTACATGACTCTGGGAGGTGATGGAGACAATCACGAAAGAGACCTAGGTGTGGAAGTTAATAAGGGCACATGGGAATCCATGTCAGTCTCTCACCACCTGCAGCTGCCACCGAGGTGACATGCAGGAGGAGCTGTGCTCTAGTCTCCCCCACCAAACTGTAACACATCTGATTCAGGACTAGCAGATCCTGAAGGAGGAGATTTGATGGGAGCTGGAGGACCTATTGGTCTGGTAGATGACCCACAGCAACAAAGTAAGCTGCTGTATCAGTGACAGCATGTGTGAATTGCCTGAATGCCTGGAGACAGCCCTAATTTTCAAGGAAAAAAATAAGGGCTGTTGTTTCCCTTCTACCTTCAAAATCTTGTGCAAATTCCCCTTGTGTACAGCACTGATTCTGAACCATGTAGGAAGGGCAATCTGGGAAATGCAGTTCCAGAATAGTTACCGTGAAACAGTACAAAGCCATCACACCAAGTAACAAGTCAGAACCCAAGTACTTCTTATAAGAAGACCTGAAAAAGTGGTCATTTGTAGTTCTCATTGATGAAGGGAGAGAATCAATCAGAAGCGTCCTCATCTTATTTTTTTAGCTTTTTACTTTTAACTAATTTCAGACTTATGGAAAAGTCATGTTGGCCAAACAACTCTATTATATCATTTCTGAGATTCCTCCATTTTGCAAAATTTGCATATTCTTCTCAATCCCTTGATAGGTAGACAGACAACAGACAGACATACATACAGACAGACAGACACATGTAAACATTTACACATGTTTTTCCTGAAACATTTGAGACTAAATGGTATACTTGGAACCCATTATCCCCAAATACTTTCGTGTGTATTTCCTAAGAGTAAGAACCTCCTCTTACATGACTACATTACAATTATCCAAAATAGAAAACTAGCTTTAATGCAATTCTATCATCTAATCTCCAAAACTTATTTAACTTTCACCCAATTATTACTGTAATGTCCTTTATGGTCAAAACATTACCAAGGTTAAAAAAAAAAAAGTCTTGTCCACATTCCAATCCAAGGTCACATGTTGAATTTGGTTGTCATGTGTCCCTAGTCTCCTTTATTTTGGACCAGTTCTTCAGTCTCTTTTTTTCTTTCATAAACATGTCGTTTTGTTTTTTTTTTTGAAAGTATAGGTGGGTGCTTGTGTATATTGTCCCTCTGTTTGAATTGTCTATTTTTTTTCTCAAAATTAGACTAAGGAATTTGGCAGGAAGAGCAAGAAGTGATGTTGTTCTTTCTAGTGTATCATAGAAAATGGTGTCTGCCTTTGCCTCTCATTTTTTAAAGATATATTCCTATACCATAGATGTATTTGTTCTATTGCAGAAGGTTTATCTTTCCTTGAGACTAGAGTTGGCAATTTTTTTTTTCATAAAAAGTCAGAGTATATTTTTGACTTTGTAGTCCAGGCGTCTGTCATAACTACTCAACCTTCTGATGTAGTATAAAAGTAACCATAGGCAATATGCAATGAACATGTGTGACTGCATTACAATAAAACTTTATTTATGGCCAATGAAATGTGAATTTCATGTAATCTTCACATGCCATCAGATATTAATGTTCATTTGATTTCTTTCAACCATTTAAAAATGTAAAAACAATTATTCGCTCCCAAGTCATATAAAACATGGCAGTCCATAGTTTGCTAACCCCTCCTCTAACCCTGCGGATATTGTTACCCAAAGCTGCTTTCTTCCTCATCACACAACTATCTCAGCTGTAAAGGCCATCTTTGAATATTCTCTTTGCCATTGAATGGCCTGAAATGGGTGGAGGGAAGGCAGAGCTATTTTATTTAGATTTATAGAAACTGATTTTTTTATTACATCATATTTTTTTTATCCAATTCTCTTCTTATATGTGAGTATTGTACTTAGAATCCAATTTTCATCTATAGCACATTATACAATACTATTAGTTTGATTAATTAATGCATAATACATTCTGGAGACTAATTTGTTTACTCCTAGTAGACTCATTAAGGCGTGCTGTATGAATGTGGGATTGAGTTTAAAAAGGGAATCACCTTAGAATGATTGACTTCCATATCTGTTTAAAAAGAAAAAAATCTGACAAATGAAAATCAAGTAATCTGTATCCCTCTCTGTAACTATAAAAGAGCTTTAAAGGATTTCTAATGCAATTCACATATAACTTGGCTTCCTATGGTGATATTATGATTTATTTTCAAAAATTGATCATAGAAAAAGCCAATTAAAGTAGTGTGCTAATATTTTTTTCCATAGGTGAATAGAGCAATGAGGACTTGCATCTCTGCTTTAATTCTGCATGCCGGTGCATATTTTAAGTTCAGTATCTTGCCACCAATGTTAAAGTTATTGCCCCTCCTGCAGGAATAAAGCAGCTTCTAATAAACAAGACCGCTATTAGGTGAGCCCCAGCCAGCAAGCCTTGCCAAAGGCAGAACACATTTCTTAATGATGTGTTTTGTACTGTATTCTGCCTTTTAGGAATAGTTTATGCACCTTGGTAGGATGAGAGCGTGAACATAATCCTTTCTCATTTCTGTTCTGGTAAACTACTTTCGGCTGAAGACTTAGGTATTCTGACAGAGTGTCCATTCGAAAATTCATAGATACAAAGATGTCTGCACAGTCCTGTGAAAAGTTTCCCCAAACTCGTATCTGTCACCCAGTGCCTCTTCCAAGGTCTTGCCCTTTGAAAAGAGTCGGAATCCAGTAATCAGATGTGTGTGCTGGAAGGTTATTTTATGAGAACAGGATTTTTAATAAGAAATCTCGGTGCTGTGAGTTTGCTACAGGGCTAAATATGCAGACACTTTACCTTTCACTGAGAAATCTCTGTAGAAGGTTTGAGGCAGATCTTCACAGCTTAATTTGCAAGAGAGCAAATGCATTGTGCTTTCATTGCCTGTGCAGCACCCCAGCCATCTCAGAGAGTAGCAGTGTGTAGTTTATAAAGAGTTGCCATTATTACCAGGCTTTGGATATTTATACTTTCAAAAATGTGAGGTAAACAGTTTGTGATAATTTGTCTCTGGACCAAGGTTATTGGAACTCCTTTGCTGGAGCTATTTAGGTATTGGATAGGAATGCAACTGTCCTATGCGGATGCAATCAAGTCTGCAGGCCTGGGGTTGAAGAAGATGACCTCTAAAGGTAGGCTGGCCTTGGGCGAAATTGTAAAGTAGGCAAAGTTCCCAGTTCCATTTGTCATTTCACCAGAATGCCCTCAAGCTGTTCCCTGCCTCCCAAGAGTTATTCTACCCCTCACTTTATCAAGCAATCTCTCCAGTTTTAACACTCAAAATTCACCTGGTTGGTGCCCTGTTCCCCTAGGATCCTCACGATTATGAAAAGTAGTTAAAGTGAAATCATTTTAATGACTTAATAAATGATTCTAGCTTATTATATGTTCCTCCATATCCCAGTACCTCTCCCTTCATTCACTTAACATATATACATTTTAGGAGAAGCCTACGAGAACCTCGATGTCTTTGTATAAAGGGATAACTCCAGTGGCAAACGTTTCAGCTATCAGGGCAGAAAAGGGAGGAAAATATTTTGGAGGGCTTTTCACTCTTTTAAAACCATTTCATAAGAAAATAGCTCCTTCAAGAAGCCAGTGCCTTCTTTAATAGTATGAACCTTCTTTCCCCAAAAAGGTTAACAAATATTAAAGCCGAATTTTGGAATAATTAATTGTGTGCTTCCTTGACTCTGTGAATTAGTGTCCAGTAAAGGAGAAGGAATGTTAAAAAAAAAAAATTGATAAAAAGAAGAACAATAATAATAAAGACGTGGCTTGAAAAAGGCAAAGTTGGGAGGAAAAAGGAATGGCAAGAAGGAAGAGTCGGAATAAGATTATATCTGAATTTAGTTTGGGAAAGCTGCTTTTATCAGCCAGAAAGGAAAAGATTAGCAGATTGGTTTTGTTGTTCTAATAATTGCGTTATGTGAAATGCTTCTAATAAGCTATAGACAAAGCAAGAAGTTGTAGAACCACAGAGTTTTAGCGCTGGAAGGGAATCTCAGAATTGACTTGTCCAAACCACTTATTTTAGAGGTGAGGAATTTGAAACACAATATAAAATTGATTCATTCAAACTCAAAATAAAGAGGTATTGAATATAATACAGGGACAATCAGACCACTTAAAATATGGAAGAATAAAGTTTCAACTGAAACCAAGCAACAATAACAGCAGAATGTAATGATTAGAAACACAAAATTTGAAGTCGGATACACAGAATCCTGTTCTACTAGTTGTGTGACCTTGGACAGGCCTTGGTATCCTCAAGATCTGTGAGGCTGAGATTATTAAAATGGTTGAAGACAAAACATTCTATCTTCTTGGTATAATGCCTTACATATAGTGGGCAATCAATAAATACCTCTTGCTAACGTTACTATTGTTTAAGAAGCAATGTTTCTCTTGCCACATATAATAAATCAGGTCACATTAGAGTGAAAAACAAAGTGAAATTATGAAAACTTGGTCATGATGAAATTTTTGTAATCTGCTCGCATGTAGGTACATTCCAGAATTTTTTCGACAGTGAAATGTTTTTGTTATTGTTGTTTAATTGTGAATAACCAACCGCATTCTGAAGAGGGAGTACAACTCAAGGGACGAAAGAGGGAAGATACTGTGTGGGGTGGGGTGAGAATGCCTGTGACTGAATTATATTTCGGTGATTTAAGGTAGCAGTCTTCAATCTGAGTACATGAAAACTGGATCTACATGAAGATTCCCCAAAGAGTCCACAAGCATGGAAAGTTTAAAAGGATTTGATTCCTAACCCCGAGCTTTTTCATGGATCCCTTCCTAAAATTCATCTGCCCAGGAGAGCCTTGCTATGGCCCTTCTCCATCATAATTGCCTTATCCTAAAGTCACAAAAGAAAGTCAGATATCTTATCCATTTTACATCTTAAATCTTCTATTTATATTGCTCCAAAGGCAAAAACAAAAAGAGATAACTCTGGGGTAACAAGCAAAGGACATTTCAAAACATACTTATAATTGATATTAAGAATCAAAATGACAGTCCATCTTTATTGTTCATCTCATTAAGAAATGGATTTCTAAGAAAGATTTACTCTCTGTATTTAATAATTATTTTTAGAAAATTCTTATGTATGTGTTAATCAGTTGTGTATGGATACTTGTGATGCTAACTAAATTCTAAAGAACTTGCTTAACTCTTAAAGCCATATGTTCATGACAATATAATATATTCCTAACACAAATTTAATATAGGGTTTCTTTCTTAAGTTCTTTAATTTTACAAATGGTTCTTTTTTCTTGTACATTGAAATGCTCGGTTCCTAACATTACCCTATGTTCTTATTTGATTTATTCTACATTTCATAATTATATAGCAATGCACTAAAAATAAAATCACTAAGAGAAGTTTATGACATTTTTGTAGTTCTTTTTTGTCCTAGAATATATACTATTATTTATATATTGTTATACACTTGTTATATACTTAAACTCTATGTAATGATGAAACCAAAATTTTAATATAATTGTATTCATATGTTTTACTTTGTAGAGTTATTTCTTATGATTTATTTATGTTTTAATACATAAAATCATTTACATGGCTTAAAAGAGAAAGGCATTTTAAATTATCAGAGAAATCTCACTTTCATTCTAATTTCTGTTCCCTTTATAAGTAAATCTTTTCATTCTCTCTTTTTTTCTTTTCCGGTGCTTATTTTTTACAAAAATAAGCAAGTACATTTATAAGTATATTCATATTTTTACTTCTTTAAATATTTTATTTATTCTAACTTGGAGATCATTTGTTACCAGTACATAAATACTGGTCTTTATTTTTCTTTACAGCCGCATAATGTCCTCGTTTCATAGTAATAGTTCATTAAAGCCATCCTTTAATGCTGAACACTTGAATTGTTTCCAACCTTTTGTTGTTTCAAAAAATTCTGCAAGAATTACCATTTTCCTTGATAGTTCACACGTGGTAAGGTTTTCTTTCTCTCTTGATGAAATCCTTGTAATCAATTGCTGAGTCCAGGGGTTAATGCTATGGGATTTTGTTTGATGTGCCAAATTCTCCTCCATAGGAATTGTGTCATGTTTCAGTCACTCTGCCAACATTGTGGAGGATCTTTTTCTCTACATCATTACTAACACAGCATATTGTAACTCTTTTAAACTTTTGTCAATTTAATAAGTGAGATTCCATCTCTTTATAGTTTAATTTATGTGTGTCTTATGAATAATACTGATCATTCTTTTCATATTACTTGTCGTTTGTCTTAGCTTTCTCTGGAGCTCCCATCACCTATTTTGCCCAATTTTATGTTAGAATTTTTTGACTGTTTTCTTCTTAATTATCAGGAGCTTCCTATACGCTAGGAAAATAAAATGTTTGCCTGTAATAGAATTTCCAAATATTCTTTTATTTGCAATTTACAGTATTTTATTTTTCTTTTAAAACTTAATATATCATTCTTATATTTTGTTGCTTCTGAATTTTAAATACTAAAAAGTCTGTTTCATTCCTTGATTATAAAGTAATTTATTCATGTTTTCATTTACTACTTGTAGTTTTTAAAACCTCTAATTTATTTGGAAATAGTCTGATGTAAACTGCAGGATCTAGGTTCAGTTTTATCATTTTGTAAATGACTATCCAGTTTTCCTGACATTATTGAGTAAAAAGTTTACTTTCCCTAGTGATTTCAGTTGTCACTGAAAACATACATCAAAATTCTGGGCTCTTCTATTTTAAAACATTGCTATCTGACCATTCATGTACCAATACCTATACTTTTTGAGGGGTTCTGGAAGTACATTATAGAGTGTTTCTAGTTTGTTTCAATTTCTGATAGATCAGTCCTACCCCACTCCCAACTGCTTAACTTTTTCAGGTTTTTTTTCTTATGAATGAATTTTTATTCATTATTTTTTAACAAGCATATTGTAATAACTCGTGTAGCTCCAGAAAATAAATGACTATATTTCTTGTGATTATAGTAAATTTACTGACTTCGAGATCATTGACATTTTTTCGATACCTAGTAATTTTAAGAATATGGTTTGGTCTTTCGCTTGTCCAATTCTACTTTTGATCTTTCAGGAAATTTAAAAATGGTCTTTATTAGGCTTTGCTCCTTTGTGTCAACTTTATTTCTACCTATTTAATCTTCAAATTTGCACTTGAAATGGCTATTTTTTTCTTTTACTCTCTCTTCTAATTCATTATTGTTTGAAGATACAGAAAGTCTATCAATACCTTATGTTAATTCAATATTCTGCTATTTTCTTGACTTATTATATGTAGTCTTTTTTAAATCAATTCTTTTGAAGTTTTCAGGGATATTATCTTATGATTTATACCAAGAGATAGTTTTACTTATTCTTTTCAATTTTATTCCTTTAATTATTTTATTTGGTCTGGTTACATTGATCTCCAACCAAATAATAACGAGAGTGGGGATAGTGGGCATCTTTGTGGTGTTCTTGTCTTTAGTGAGAAATGAGCCATTGTTTTCTCATTAACTAAGATGTTGGCTTTTGGCTAAAGTATCTGTTAATCTGTTTATCAATATAGATAGATTATTGATTAATAGATTGATGATATAAATAGATTACACACATAAATATAGATGTTATGTTAATGAAGCACCACAAATTCCCCTTCTATTAATTAATTTTAAGAATTTATCTTTTCTAAGTATAGGGAAATGATAATATTATTTATCTCTTCAGATCTACCGATATAGATAGTTACTGGCTTTTGGATATTTTTCCTC
Source organism: Pteropus medius (assembly GCF_902729225.1). Classification (NCBI taxonomy): domain Eukaryota; kingdom Metazoa; phylum Chordata; class Mammalia; order Chiroptera; family Pteropodidae; genus Pteropus; species Pteropus medius. The sequence continues at coordinate 6,439,677 of NW_024340699.1, forward strand.
ATTTACATGTAAATTGAAGTTGGTTGGCTATATTCATGGCAATAAGCGATTTCACTTACTCTTCTTGTTTAAGGTTATGTTTATCCTGAAGATTGTAGAACTAAATTTAAGTAATTATCATGATCCGATGATCACCTTGAATGCTTAATAGATTTTTTTGTTGTTCAGTAATATATTTGTATTTTTTTTAAGAGAAAATATCTTTTGGTTTATTCTCTAGAGGCTAAACTGATAAAGATATAAATCAGTCAGGCCAATGTATAAAAATATTGTGATGTCATCTTCTTAGAAATTAAGAAGTCGTGGTCTCCTTCCTGCAGTGAGTCCCAAACAACTTACATTTGCCTTTGAGAGATTCCCTGCCTTGCAATATCTCTAAAGAGTTTTCAACTCAAAGTCCCAGTGTGAGTAGGTTATCTCCTCCAAGAAAAATCTTCTTTAAGCTTCCTTAGTGCCTATCTCCTGAATATTTACATAGTACCTTAGACTTTTTTTTTTTTCAGTTCTAGTAGATAGGTATCCTCTCCAAAAGATAGACTGAAAACTTTTTAAAAGGTCATAACTAAAAGATTTTTTTTTTTTTTTTACATAATGGCTGTGCTTTAAAACCTGCAGTATATAGAAATTTCTATATGTAACTAACCAGACTTTTTTAAAATGAGAAAGCTTACTTAACCTTCTTTTAAAGTGTTTTGAAAATAAGCCTTTGGTTAAATATAAAAATAAAAGTTTCAAGAAATTTACATACTTTATGCAAGGAATCATTAAAAACTATGCAAATATCCCTCTATTGAAATGATTGCTGCTTCAATCAATTATTATATAATTTTAAGCTAAATAATTCCATATTCCCATAAAAATCAATTTTTTACTTATGCAGATAGTTCAAAAAGTGTATTTAAATTTTAGAACCACTGAATTACATCCCTTATAAAAAATGTATCACTGATGAGTACTGAAAAATTGCTGGAGAACTATTCAGTATTACTGGAACATTGCTTTATTCTCACTGACAGTCAGATTTTCTTTTTTTCTGGAAAAGGCAACATGTTTTTTATTTCTTTAAGAAATTAACCTCTTCTGACCCAGCTTCTAAACTGCCATTGGAAAATAAGAGTGGTCAATTCCCATCTTTCAAAAGAAACAAAACAGCATAGAACAAATTTTTAAAAGATTTTGAAGTTTATGGGTTTTTTCCCTTCGTAATATAAAACCAAAATCTTCTGAGAATAAATCCTGTTTTCAAGGACTAATAGAGGTCATCTGTGCAGTCAAAAAAGAAGAGGTAAGCGTGAAGAGAGAGGAAAACATTTGTAGACCTGAGCCCACCCATAAACATCACTTATTATATTATTTTATCAGATGCGCATAGGAGGAAAAAAGAGAACCACAAGTTATTAGGTACCTATTATAGACTTTATCACATATTAATAATATTAATCCTCATAAGTGTACTTTGAGAAAGCATTCCATACTTTTAAATTAAAAAACTGAGTCAGGCCACAGGAATTAAAGTAAGTCTGTTCAAGCTGATCAATCTGGTGAGTCATCTCACTCCAAATTCTGAATGTGTGTGTGTGTGTTTGTTTCCTGCTTTTAATAAATATCATGCTCTTTTAAGACAATACTTTCTAGACTTCTGTCATCCACATAGTCCCATAGCATGTTTGCCATTGCTTTGCACCATATATAATTGTTGAGTGGGGTTTTTTCTCCTTTAAATTGACTTCGGATCTACTCACTTTGTTAACTTTGCCTTGTTCTAAGAAACAATGACCGAATGTAGGTACGATGGACTGGTTGGGTTTATGTGTTATATCTAGTCATGCTCCACTTAATGAGGAGGATACATTTTGAGAAATGTGTCTGCAGCTAATTTTGTCATTGTGCAAATATCATAGAGTGCACTTACACAAACCTAGATGGTATAACCCTCTCTACATTTAGGCTATCGCTCCTAGGCTACGAGCCTTTACAACATGTTACTGTGTGATACAAAATGAATTTAAATCAAGCACAAGAGGAAATGATACAATCACAAGATGGTAAACATGAAATGCATGAGGCTGCTGCCAACATAACATGGCATGCTGTTTTATAGCAAACTCGTTTTTTTTTTATAATTAGTAAAAAAAATGATAAAAATTATAGTATACTAAATACAATAGTATAGTAAATTATAGTATAGTAAATGCATAAGCCAGTAACAGTCATATATAAGCATTATCAAGTATTATGTACTGTACTTAATTGCATGTGGCATACTTTTATAAGTCTGGAAGCACACTAGGTGTGTTTGCACCAGCATCACCACAAACACATGAGCAATGCATTTCACTACAATGTTAGGATGGCAGGTCCTGAAGTCAGCTACTTAAAGAATCTTTATCCTCTCCTTTTGACAGAAGACTGCTTTCCTTATCTAGTATCCTAATCCTCATTGTTGTGCATACAAATAAATCTGTTTTTGCATTATATATTTTTTAATAGTATCTAAGAAATTTATTACAACCCTATGAAACAAGAATAGAAATAACAAAGAAATTTAAACCCATGTTATTAGTAATTTTGTAAACAGTTCAGTCCTAAGTATAGTAGTCAATTTTGGAATCATGATTTGGGGTTTAACATCTGCTTTGTTTTTTTTTTTTTACATCTACTTATGGCATTTAAAACATTGAGAAGGTAAAACTAAAAAATAAATTAAACACCGAGAAGGCAATAGTAGACTTTTCATTTTAACTAAATATTTAGAATAAATTTTGATTAAATAAGTCTGCGAATAACCGTTAAATATTTAGGAACATCTAATATACTAAATTAATATGTTTTATTAGTTGTACAAACAATATAAATATTTAATAGTCTTGGTTGATGGTGAGAGAATGTCAATTGTCCAATAAATATAAAAAGTGAATGAACAAGAATGATAGGAATTTTTCAGCTTTATTACAATCTTATGGAACCATCATTGTATATGTGGTCTGTCAGTTGAGCAAAACATTGTTATGTGGCACATGACTGCATTATATGTGCGATTTTTAAATTTGTGTATGTTCATTCATACATTACCTAAAATACTGTCAATAGTTTTGTGCTTACCACTTTTCAGAAGCACTATACTGGAAAGAATTGTACTAAGATGCATTTCTCTTCAGGCTATTTTCGAGATACCAATATTTCTTCAGTTCGGGGCCACCAGCCTCCCTTGGGCTCTTCCTCCTCTAAAGAAACGATTGAGAAGGATAAAATAAAAGTAGGAATACCAGTAATTTAGTAGGACCTCAGGAGAGTAGAGTTACAAGGGTGAAACTTAGGAAGGTGGAATAAAAGAAGCCTAAGGCTGCAGCTAACTCAGCGGTGGACAATTCTTGAGGTCCTGATGGGCGGAGAACTGACCTATGGCTTCGCTGATGCAAGAGGAAATGCAGACTGTGCATTTTTTTCCCAGGTTTAAGCAAGTGTAATGGCAGAGAGAGGCCAAGACTTGCTCTGGGGATCCTAAAACAATCCTCTGGCTTTGCGCATTCCACGGATTTTAATAGTCAGAGCCTCTAAGGAAGAAAAAAAAAATAAGCTAAAATACTTCACACATGGATGAATTGGAATCCTATTCAAATAAATTTAGGCTCTGACCATTGCAATTCTGGCAAGCCAATTTAAGCAGTCCTTTAAGTTAAATGGTTTTCAGATATTATTTAAGATTTCCATGAAGAAAATTCCTGAAAAAAAAAAGGGGATGTGTTAATGAAATTGTTGTACATTTCTCATATTTGTTACTATTTCATTTCCCCATTTTGAGACTAGTAACAAAACTCTGACAACAACAACTAAGGCACTTCTGTATTTTTCATTTGGATAATGTTATGGACTGGATGTATGTGTACCCCCAAAATTCATATGATGAAGTCCTAACCCCCAACGTGATGATATTAACAGATGGAGCCTGCGAGAGATAGTTAGGTTTAGATGAGGTCATGAGGGCAGAGCCCCTTGATAGCATTGGTGTCTTCATAAGACGAAAACACACCAGAGCTTTCCCTCTCTGCCATGTGAAGATACAGTGAGAAGATGGCTGTCTACGAGCTAGGCAGAGAGCCTTCACCAAGAACTGAATTTGCCAGCACCTTAATCATAGACTTTCCTCCGGAATATAAGAAATAAAAGTCTGTTTTTAAGCCACCTAGTCTATGGTATTCTGTAGTCACAGCCTGAGCTGACTAAGACAGCTGGCATGGAAATAGCTTGGGGGAGTGGGGAAGCTTAGATGATTGTTGATTTGGAAACTAGGGCTGGATCCAAGACTGGTGTCCTGGAAGAGAGAGAACAAAGAATAGCTGACTTTGAAAAGATAAAAAATCTAGTTAAATGGTTGGGAATGGAGGAGCATGGCCAAAGGATGAGGGCAGAGAAAGATGCTGCAAAGTTAAAGACGAGGGAGGTTCCTAAGGGTTCTTTGTGTTCAAACTGAGATGTGAGAGAGTATAAGATAAAGTATCACATAATGGTAACATATGTGGAGGCTGGACTCAAATTCTTTGACTCTGTTTCTGAGTTCCTTCAGTCACTAGGTTTGTGACCTTGCAGAGTTTAGTTCATCTCCTTACCTTCAATTTTCTCATCCTCAAAACAGGGAGAATTAAAGTCCATAATTCAATGGACTCTTTCCATCAAGTGAAGTAATACATGTAAAATATTTAATGGTTACATTAGCTCTTCATAATCAGTGTGTTTCTTTGAACTAATGTAATTCTGTTAGCTAATGTAATTCATATGACATATTCTTACCACCATACTTGGACTGCAGAATCAAAAGTTCATGAATAAAAAGTTGCCTGGAAAGAAGGGATATTTGTGACCTATCATAAATAGAAGACTACCAAATCTCTATAGGGGTATCGTTTTTTATATTTACTCTAAATAACAATAATTACTAGGAAATGAAAAAGAAAATATATGTTCCTGGTTACCTGGAAGAGCTACTGTTGTTTATAAAGACAACTTCATTTACCCATCTATAGCAGATGTTGTTGGGTTAATTTTTAAGTTAGTGGTGATAAGTTTGGATTTATTTATTTTCCACTGTTTCTAAGGGCTAACACTTTGTCTGTAGCTGCCCAGAGTCCATGATATTGTGAAAGACCGGAGCCAGTTTGGGTTTCCAACATTAGAGTCTAACTACTTCAGTCAACCAGCTTCAGATAGGCAAACTCTCAGATAGGCAAAGGCCAAATAACTGACTTTATTTTGTGTTCATCCTTATGTAAGCCTTCATGAAGAATCAAGATATCTTATTGCTTCTTTTTTTCTTTTCTTTAGTAAAAAGTAAAAGAATGAGGAGGGCTCTTTTAGGATTACAGCATCAGAAACTACTGTTGGTTGTGAATTCCTGAAGTGTCCTTCCCCTCAAATTCATGTCCACCCAGATAGCCTCCTTATTTGGAAAAAGGATCTTTGCAAAAGTAATGAGTTAAAATGAGGTCGCTCTGAGTTAGGGTGGGCCCTAAATCCATTGACCGATTGAGAGGAGACAGAGACACGGAAAAGAAAGCAATGGAGGCAAGGGCTGGAGTGATGCATCTACAGACCAGTAACAGGCCCATCACATAAAGAGCCGCCGAAGGCTGGACCGAGGCTTCAGAAGTAGCATGGCCCTGCCGATGTTTTCATTTTGGACTTCTAGTTGTTAGAACTGTGAAAAAAGAAATTTCCGTTGTTTAACTCCATTAAATTTGTGGTAACTTGCTTGTGATAGCAGTCCTGAGTAACTCATATATAAACCATTTTCCCCTCAGTCCTGCATGTTATGGGTGAGGAATGAAAGGTAGAGCAAAATAAAGTAAGTTGACAGGTAACAGTTAAAATATATTCAGCATAGATCTGTTATCTAGGTATTGTGACTTCCTATATGACTTCCTGATTCTCAAATGCCTTTAACTCCTGTGAGAAATACTAAAGAGATGTTTTGTTTTGTTTTGTTTTGTTTTGTCACAGTTTGTTTCATTGCATTAAACTATTTCTTATATCTAAATTATAGCTTTCATTGCTATGCACCAGTTATTACCTTAAAACAATTTCTGTTAATTTTTCTTTTTGCACATGTCATTACAACCTATCTAAAGAAAACTTTAAAATATTTGTTAACATTGAAATCTTTCTGCCCTATAAACCTTAAAACTCTGATATTTCGTCATTGTGAATCTTTCCCAAGGACAACTTCACAAGATAAGGAATACTCTTAAAAGAGAAATGCTTCGATCTTAAAATATAACTTTGTTTAAAAATTCTGTTTGATGACAAAGAGTCTTAAAATATTATCATTAGTAATTTCATTTTTAAGGAGTTCAGGTTGTTTGTTACTGCCTTTGCAAATTAGGAATAATTTTTTTTTTAAATATATATTTGCTTTGCAGCTTTCTTTAAGGAACAGGACAATAAATCTTTAAGTAGTAAATGATAAATATAAAAATTCTGTCGGGATAATTGAGTTATGCTGAGCTATAAGTATGCATTTGGACAGTTATTTAGTGGTATTCCTTGAGAGAGTTCTTAGGAATGGAAGTTACAGGAAATAGTAACATATGTTATTTGGGTGGTAGGAACTTGCCTTAGGAAAGTTACCAGACACTGTGGTGACACTAATCGGGGAGATACAAAAGTGGACTGATTTCATGTGTAAATGTACATTGTCTTTTGGGAAAATGTATTGCATTTCCATAAGAAGAGTCAAGCATACTGCTAACATAGCCACAGGAGAACAGTTGCACCTCTTGTGTTGTTTTGGTGTGTGTGAAATAAAGTGGCATCTTGTATCATGTTGTCCATAGACTCTAAAGATTCTGCCAAAATAACGTCCATGAATATTCTGAAATCTTTCTTTTTTATCATGTTATCTTCATGGTATGTAAGCGTTCTTTCTAACATGTCTTGGCAAAAAAAGGGAAGGAGCAAATGAGTAAAAATGTAACATCCAAGGGAGGAGGGTAAAGCCATTTAGGTTTACTCACACTTATTGTCTTCTGAATACCAATGAATCTCTTTTACCTAAGCTCACAAAAAGATTCCCCCCAAAATTGAATTAATAGTAATCATGTCCATAGTCGTTTCCTACAGCTGCCATAACAAACAAACTGGGTGGCTTAGAACAGTGGAAATGCAGTCTTTTGTTCTGAGGTCAGAAGTCCAAAATTATGGTGTCTACAGGCTTGGTTCTTCTCAAAAAGAGAATCTATTCCATGCCTCTCTCCTACTTTCTGATGGCTGTCAGCAATCTCTGGCATTCATTGACTTGTAGATGCATCACTCTAATCTCTTCTGCCTCCCCTCTGTGTCTCTGTATCTCAAAACTTCCTCTTTCTTTTATAAAGGCACTACTCATTGGATTTAGAGACCATCCTAAACGTAGAGTGTTTTCATCTTGAGATCCCTAACTTAATTATATCAGCAAAGACTCCAGTTCCAAATAAGGACACATTCACAAATACCACAGGTTGAGGCTCAGATATACATTTTTGGGGGACAGTATGCAATCCACACTAGCCTCCTGTATTGCAATGCAGTCATATTCATCTATGGCCAAATGTGTCTTATAAAGCATCACTGGTTTGTACTAGGCTCCCATACGATCAAAGAACTTGGGGTGATGTGCCCTATTCAAAAGAGCACAATATTCAATAGGGCATAATAAAAGAAATAAAATTAGAGACCTTGTTTAATTTAGGATATTATAATATTATAAACCATATGGTATAACTTTCTTTTTCTTTTATATTAAAGACAAGACACCTCTCTCTATCCCTTTGTTATTAATCTAAACGGAGTATTACATTGCAAAAAAAAAAGGGCTCAAGAATTGATGTCTAACCTTCAAAGATACATATGAGCACCCAGCTAAAAGTTCTCTACCTCCTTAGAGACCTTAATTAGATAATATTTCTTTCCATTGACTTGCTTTTCAGTGTTGAAGAAGGAACCTCAGCTCTCTCCACTCCGCTATTTGTGAAAAATAAATTGTTCTTGTAAAGAATATTAATTATAATAAACTTTAAAACTCAACTTTTCATAATGAGACTTTGGGTGAAATCGGAGAGCAAGGGTGAAGAGCATCTCAGAGGGAGCAGCCTCTAACTCCTATGCTTCATTGAGAGCAGATGGCGTTCAGAATCAGTCCACTTATGATTACTCCATAATAAAGATTAAAGTTGCATGTCCCCTTCCAGAGGTATTCTCGGCAGGCTGCCAATGTTCTGAACAAGTTCTTGGCCCACCTTGATCCATGCTAATTTTTTTTCCCCTCCATTTATCTAAATCACTTCATATTTCTACAAATAAATCTGTCCATTAAAAAGTTAACTTAAAAAAAAAAACGCTAATTTTATGTCATTATTATTTTTCTGTTATACAAGCCTATTAACAGTGACTGGAAATTTTTTATTGCTCCAGATTTTAATACTCTTACAGTAATGTTTTGAATCACAGATATGTTTGAGCTACAGTCTGTTTCCAAGGTACGTGGAGTTGATAATTAGACAATAAATATGGGCATTTTTTCTGTGAAGCTGGTCTTGTGAGTGAAGCAATGTGGGTGTCATAACAAGGTAGCAGCTGCAGCTGAAATTCTAATGCACAGCAGGGAGTCTGATACAAAGCAGTTTCATTCTTCCCATGAGTTGGCTGGAAGCCATTATTTTCAGGGAATAAAGTAGCACATTGTTCCAATCCACGACCACTTGTGAGTTTCCATGGACAGCCCACAGAAGACCTTGGAATGATTATCCACATACAAAAAGCAACCAGTAAACAATTTTTTCAGTGCAATTTGTGTAAACATAAACTCTTGAAAACATGCAGGTGACTACAGAGTCAATAGAGTATGTAGGAATCACTTAAAACCAGTGAAGTAACTAACCCTAAGATAGCCTAACTCGTTTCTTTGTCTAAGTATGTATAATGTTATCCATAGGTAGGTATAAGAATAAGACTATTTGAGAGGCACATTTGCATTTTCTCAGCATCCTCCCATTTCCCTGTGACTACGTTTTCTCTTCTTCACTAAGTATAATTTTTTTTAAACTTTTTTGTTAAGCTATACTATAAACACAAAAAAAGTGCATCGCAAAAGTATCATAAAGGGACAGCTAACTAGATTTTTTTTCAGACGGATCACACTCAGATAACTCACACACAGGTCATAGAACATTACCAGAACCTTGCAATTCTTCTTCATATCTCTTCATATCTCTTTCTAGTCACTACCTCATGCCAAAATAACATCTATCCTGATCTGTAACATCATGTCTTTCTACTTTATATATTCTTTTTTCCCCTGGTTTCTTTCATTCGGGATATGTGTACAAAATTTATCTACATTTTTCTGTAAGATTATACATTTTTATTCTTGTTGATGCATAGTATTCCACTGTGGGAATATACAAATGTATATGTAATAAATATACATTTATCAACTCTACTGATGAAATATTTTGGACTTTTCCATTTTGACACTATTATAAATAGAGTTTCTAAGAATATTCTAGTACATGTGATTTGATGACTCTAGATTTTTCTTGGATATGTATATCCTAAAATGAAATTTCAGGAACACAGGCAATGCTCCTTTCAACTTTGGTAGAAATCAGATGTCATTTTAATATGTTTTCTTCTCCTGGCTGTATTTCTATAATCTATGATTTTTGTTCTTATCGATCCTTAAATTTATTTGGAATGCCAGTAATTTTTGTAGTGGGACGTAAAATTATTATTCACAATGATGATTGACCCAAGAATTATTTGGTATAATTATTAACTTTTCATTGAATATTGATTATTACAGTTGTTAGAATCACTAGTTTTTTTCTCCTTTATTTCTCACAAATCCTTTCCTTCCCTGTTATTCCGTTACCTTTAGTTCAAACTCTTATCTCTCACCTATACTACATATTAGTTATTTAGCTGATTCAACTGCTTTGAGCCACTGACATCCCAACCAAATCCCCACTGATAACCTCGCCATGGGTTTGATGGTTAATGCTGCGTAAGAGTTAGGCTTATTAAAATTTAGTCATGATTTTATTGTTTCAAAATCTTCTATGTTGTATTACATTTAAGATGTGTTCATCAAGTTTCTGCCCTCATACGTAGTCTATAATCTATTGACGTCCCACTACAATCATACTTTATAGGTTCCAGCTTGCTCCTTTATACCTTCTTGTCTTTAACACTGTATCTTATCTCATAGGTTGGGTACAATAGATATTAATCATTCTTTATTCTTTGATTTTTAAGTTTATACATTTTTCTTACTATGTATGCTATCATAAAATTGATTTGGTTTCCCTATTAGACTAAATATATACATTGTAAGCAAGGACTATCTTCATTTTATACTCCAACTACTTTGCACAGTATTTGACACTGACATACTCATGGATAAAGTTAAAAACAATGTTGACTGACACTTGTTTTTTGTGTGCTGCTATTCCCAAGTATTTGGACACTGAGTTGGTTATATCTTATTTTTCCTTATAAATATCATGCACATTCAAATCAGCTGCTTGTATTCAATATAAAAATCTAAACCTGGATAGATTCCAGGATATCTTGCAATGAGTATGGTGTGTCTTTGCTCTTAAAATCAGCTAAGCTGAAAATACTGTCCTCACCAGGAAAATGAGACATTAGTCAGTTTTTTTTTTCCTACAGGGCACAAAGTTATGTTTATACAATATTCTAATTCTCTAAATGTCAAAATTTAGTCAAGGTAGGATATACCAGCTTCATATTACTGATCAAAATATTTACAAAAATGCAAGGTCTCCCTTTACAAGCTGGTCGGTGACCTCACCTCTCTCCAGGCTGCTTGCCAATGCATGGCACTTTGCTGACTCTGCACAGAGGCCTCTAGAATGCTCATGTAACTGCAAGATAAATTATGTTTCAATTCTAGATGTGCATTTTCAAAATGCTTAGCATCGAGTCATATGCCATGTTCATTTCCTTCAGCTTTCTTTTTACTTTTCAAAAACTGAACAGCACATATATCAAATGTGTTAAATTGATGATTTCACTTGCTGTTATAAAGTACCTGTAGTGCTTATCCCATCAAGCCCCAGGGCCTGAATTTACTTCACAGAATTGTAAGTGCTGGAGGTTTAACTGGTGCATGTGCAAAGTGTTTGTCTTAAATGTGAAAAATTCTGAACTCCTGTTCTTTCTGGTAGCTATCAATCCTAAATTACAACTTCAGTTTTATGATGTTGAGAAGGGGCTGTTGTAAAATACAATTGTTTTACAGGTTTTATCCTTTCTACAATGAAAAGGAAAAAAGCGTGTGTACTAACCTTCAATAAACATTGAGAAGATTATATTGAAGGCTCTTCAGATCTGGTAGAAACCTGACAGAAGTATTGCTGAGTCCACAACCTACAGGAGAGAACTAATATGACTTTGTTTCTTAGTTTCTAAATCCAGGTAAAGATTTCTTGCAAAAGACAAATATACTTCTTCAAATTTAAAGGAAGCCCAAAGAGATTTCTGATTCACAGTACAAAAATGTAAGAAGTGAAATAAGAGATATTATCACATTATGATTTAGAAAATATATATTATCTGTACTCAAACGTTTGAAATCCAGGGCTTTGTGAAAGCCATCTGACTGTAGTCTAGGGTGCTATGTGATTTTCACTGGCTGAGCCTGAATCCCCTTTCTTGGCCAAGACTACATTTTGTTGACCAACTCTAACTTCCCCTTTGTGGTTCACAGAGCAAAATTTTCACCATTTATTTGAAGTCTTACATTCTGTTTTAGAATTGCATGAGGAACCCCCAGCAAAGGGCATTAAGGAATATGATCCAGCCAAAATCGTCAAATAAACTGCTGATTGCGTGTGTGGGTCGTGCAGAATCTTATTGGTGGACTTAAAGTAATAAAATACAAAGCCAGGGCCAGCTCAGGCAGAGACACAGATCTGTGGTTGCTGTCCACGGTGCTGAACCATCATCCTGAAAGTCCGCGTCCAATTTTACTCTTCTAACTTTGGCCCTCAAGAGAGCTGAATGCCCAGCAACTCCAGAATTCTGAACCAAATGAATCAAAAAACAGTAGGCATATGGAAGAGAGAAAGTCAAGAAAGAGACAAATGAATGAAGCCATTGGAAAGGCACAACTTTTGAGAAGAAAAAATGATAAAAACTTTTTTTCTTTAAACTGATATTCAAGCATTCAGTCTCAGGGAAACAAACCACTATTGACTTTGGCCAAACTGAGGTGGCTCAAGAAAGGCAAAAATGGGTGTAATAATTAACATAATTTTAAAATATCACCAGGAAAGAAAGTTCTAGAGTTCAGAAAAAAAGATATTTTCTCTAGCCATAAAAATATTGCTATTGAAGGATCTGTTGAATATTCCTAGTGGTTTTGTTTCCTCTTTCATAGATGAAAAACATCATCAAACTCTAGTAAAAAATTGTTTATATAACAAATTACACACAATTAATTTCATGTGCTTTTTGACTTTTTTATCATATTTCTACTTGTTACAGTTGTTTTTCTCTCTGATAATTTTAATAAGTATGCTCTTCTCTATTGATAATCTGCTTATGCTTGTGGAGCTTATAAACCTAACTACTATTTAGAGTCTCCTTTAAAACTTAAAGGGCAGTTGGGTGCAGATATTTCTTTCTGCTTTATGACTGTCACTTTGCAAAAGGAATGTAGAGAAATGAAAATTAAAATATATGTACTGTAGATTTCTGGAGATTTTAGATGTTTTGAGATGTGATTTCGGTAACAAGAGGATTGTTTTACATGACTTTCTGAATTGAGCGAATTCATCATTTTTCTCTTTTAAGCTAGTCTCTTTAAGCCCATGTAGAACATACTGTTTCAGAGTTTGGGAAAAGATAAAAAGTATCTCATTGTTTGAAGCAGCCATTTCTGCTTTTGTATGTTGAAAAATATCTCTAGTAATATGCTTTGGTTTGTTGTTGCACTTTATACTTTGAAGTGTTACCACTTATATTTCACATACATTGTCTATCTCACTGACTATTCCCAACCAGATTGCACATTAATTAAATTAACTTACTTATCATTGAACAGATAAAGAAAATGGAATTCAGAAAGATTAAGTTACTTGTTTAGGGTCAGTAAGCTAAATCTTGACAGATCTGAAATTAGAAATTAGCTCAACTGAGTCCGGTGTTTGTTTTGCAATTCCAGAAGAACAAGGCTTTCTCTGTTGTTCTATATCAGATTTTATGGACACTCATGTGTCACGTATTGGATAGAAACAAACAACTTTTAGATTATCAAAAAAACCTCTGTTTAAGTTACTAGATTTTCTTGCATGGCATTTTTAAGCAATCTCCTTGATTGTTATGAATTAGTCCTCCTATATCAATGATATCTGATAGTTTTCAGGAACCAAATGTATTCCTTAAAATGACCTAAATTTTTGTTTTCTCATTTTTATTTTGTTTTGTTCTTTATTTTTTTCACACAAAAAATTAATGCTCCTTTATATTAGATAGTACTTTTAACATATCTAAATTATTTCCACACTAAGTTTCAGATTTGGAGGTATTCTAATTATTATATAAAATAAGTAAAATGGTCATAATTTTTTCAGTTTTTTAGATGAGGCCTCTGAATCTCAGATAAGTTCAAAAATTTCTGAAGTTCACAGAGGTAGCAGACGATCAAAACAGGACTGTTGTGTGGTTGTCTTGAGTCTAGGCCCTGAACTTTAACCCCTGGCTGTTACGGAGCAGTGATTCTTAAGGTGGGGCAGGGGTTGGGAAGGGAATATTTTGCTTCATAAAGGGACATTTGGCAATATCTGGAGACACTAGTGATTGTCAAAACCTGGAATGTGGTACCAGTGTTATCTAGTCAGTGGAGGCCAGAGATACTGCTAACCATCCTACAGCCCACAAAACAGCCCCCTCCCCAACAACGATCCCATCTGAAATGTCAATAATTCCAGTATTGAAAAGCCCTGCTTTAAAGAAACCTTTCAATATTTTCTCACTTTCCTATTTTTTTCAACATATACTAAAGAATATAAAATGGTGATTTAAGGATACCAAATTGAATATTTGAACCCACTCAAAAATAGGCCAAAAATTATCAGAAAGCAAAATGAAAAGCACCCAGACTTTGGAGGTAGATAAAACAGCTTTAAATGCTAATTTGTCTAGTAAATAATATGTTCCATTTGGACAGGCCAGTTAACTCCTCTGTGCCTTAGTTCCCTCTGGTATAAAATAAGAATAGTAATTTCAACCTTATAGAATTCTTGACAGGATTATGTATTATTATCATCATCATCATCATCATCATCATCATCATCATCATCATCATCATTATTATTCATCCCTCCCTTCCAAGCTTCTATCTCACTTCTATCTTTGGTAGCCTAATGCCCCGAAGGTGTTCCATGTGTGCCCAAGGTCTCTCACTTTGGCAGCCTATAGATCTGGCTCATTCTCTGGACGTTGGTACCATCAGCATAACTAGTTTAGTAAATTACCTTTTACTGGCAGATACACACACCAGTAGATTGTCTCTTTCGGTCAGTGCCTGATTTTCAGAGCTTCACAAGAATCCCTTTGGATGGGTAGTGTAATTGACAGAAATTATGATTTATTGATTCACTTCACCCTTATTTGTTGCCCTCAGAATTAAAATGAGCTCAAGGTGTGTCATGCAGTCTCCACTAAAGTCACAAAAAGAGAGAGAAAAACTATACAGGGAAGATAATAGATGTGACGATTAGCTAGATTTGAGTTATTCTCATTTGTTTCTCTTCTAGCTGTTTATTTCTATAACTCAATAATGTTTCTGAATCTGTTATCTTTTTCATAAAATAGGGCTGTCCCATGAGTGAAAACAAGCAATACATGTAATATATACCTAGCCTCATGTTTAACAAATGGCAGCTGTTTATTTATTGAAAGTTGTATCACATACATACATTATGCTTCAATCATGAATTCTAACTGTGCAATATGAAGTTCACCAAAAATCATCACCATTGCATAAAGAAAATAAAATATTTAGAAACAGTTTTTCCAAGGCATGTTTTTTATTTCCCTTTATATGTTCAATCTCTATTGTCCTGAAACTTCCAAATTAACATATTATCATTTTATAGAATGTTTGATCTCTTTTAAAAACATCTTGACTCACATCAGACTACTACAATCTAAAATTAAGTTGTTTACTTTAATGATAGGATGACACTCTTTCTTTTAGTGGTTCTGGTCTGTGGGGGTCTTGAAGTGACTAACAATTAGCAGATTTAAATAATGGAACTACCAGAAAAAGTACATCCATTCTGAAAAGTGAGATCTAAGAAAAAAAAATGTGCAAAATATCTCAATACAATTCATAAGGAAATGCAAAAGTCTAGAAGAGCATCTGGAAGAAATATGAACTAGAACAGCTTCAAATTCACGTACTTACTGCTTTAAGAGACCAAAAGCCATTTCCAATGTTTAATGTATTATTTCTTATTTTAAACCACCTCAAAACTTCTGTCATTTTGAATGTGTGGGCCATCAGATCTCTATCTTGAATTGTTTATTTATTTTTCCTTCTATTGATGAATTCAATCACTCATTCAACAACTATTTATTGAGCAGCTAGGGATTCTGGGTGCAATATATTTTTTTTAAAAAGCATGACTCTGTGACTATGACATTTAAAATCTAGTGAGGGAGTCATAAAAAAAGCAAGTAAATAAATAAAATACATTTTAAATAGATGTATGCTGTGAAGGAAACAGTGAAATAAAGACTAATAGGAGTATGCATAGAGCTGTCAGGAGAGGCTCCACTAAATAGATGATAATTAATGCTGGCGTGTGTGTGTATGTGTGCCGCGTGTGTGTGCGTGTGTGTGTGTGTGTGTGTGTTTTGGGATGAGATGCATGAAAAGAAAGTATACAATATTTTCAATTAAACAAAAGCATCTATAAAGTTCAAGCTCCCAGCAAAGCTGTACTATGTCCCATTGACTCGAATCCTTGCTGGATGCCTTAGGGATTATTATGAGATTCACACATTCATTATATACTATATTGATGCTACAGTGAATTACCTAATAAAGGCCTGTCTTCTAATGTAATTATTCAATACAGTGATTCTTGGGTGAACTGTAGACCCTTTGGCGAACAGGTGGGAAGCGTTGCTTGGATATCCAGTTTTTACTTTGTCGTTTCTTATGTAAATAATGCATCCCAGCTTCTTTCAAACAGCCCTACAAAGGCAACTACCAATTGCATTGAGAACACCTCTAGTCTCTGGCATATTTAACATTGTCGTTTATGAAATATCAACTTGTTAATTGTATCACTGGTTGCTTATTTCTTCCTCTCTTTTCTGTGAGCTTATTGCAGGCAGCCACTAATGTCAACCATGTGTCCCCAAAGCCTAGCATGATGTCTGCATTACAGTGGGATTCCATAAGCGCCTGTTTAACAAATGACTATATGAGTAAATTAGTGAAAGCTAAACTAGGAGACTTTGACAAAGGCCTGAAGGAAACCATTCTAAAAATCAGCATCTCAGAATCTTTTTCTAAATCAAATCAAATAAAATATCAACATAAGAAGTATGACATATTTAAGTTGAAACAAACAAACAAACAAACATACTTAAAGACTGACCTTCCTTTGCTAATGGAGAAAAGTTTGGTTAGAAACTTTCAAGTTTGAGTTGAAAGTATTGCTCTGTAATTTACCCCTCGTGTTATATAATTAAAGTCGATTCTGTCTCTTCTCTGATTTTCTGTTTCACCTCTGGGATTTTTCATCTTACATGGGCAAAAGGTGTTTTGTTTCCTCATCTGAAAATGTAGACCCTTGGAAGGAACTGAAGAAATGTGTTAGGAACATTTATTAATCTGGTTCATGGAATCTCCGTAAAGGACAAAGAGAGTGAGAAGGAAAGGAGAGGAAGCCGAGGGTGGGATTATTGGGAGGGATGTGGTCTGCTGCGAGCTCCCAAATTATTTTGGAAATGACTTTTTCACATGGGTGATTGTATAATTCATATAAATCCATTTTTCTTTTGTAAAAAAGTAATTTCTGAAATCTTCAAGTTAAACTTACTTTCTAGGAATATGCAGTATTTTATTCCATGGCTTCACGCACTCCCTGGCACCTTGACCTATCCACCTTCTTTATACTGCTTTGAGAAACTTGTGTGTAAGAATGCAAGTACGTGTGTATATTTTTCTAGAAGGAGGGTATATCATAATCTCAAAAAGGTCTTTCCCTAGAAAATGAAATGGAAAAGAGAAAAGACTTACATGAACCAGTAAAAGAATACAAATATGGGGGATTAAAGCTCTAACATTAACCATATTGTTTTTAATTGGCTTTCTCTTCTGTCCAGAAGCTTCCAGATATTTCTAGGTCTTTGCACTTGGATGGGATATTTTCTCGAAGTCCTAAAATACAGACATTACAAGTCTTATCAGTGAAGGCTATTTTTCATTGTTTTTGATTGCTGTAGAAGAACACACAAGCCTACAGCTGAGATTTTTTGAATCTCTGTTCCCTTCCTCAGGGAGCTGTTATTTCAATAAAAACAATGGAATCAGTTAGCATAGGTAATAAAATAATTATAGTAATTTATTTTGGCTATTAAATGTTGCATCCCCTTAGCTAATCATCCACTTCGAGCTATTATTCAAAGTCTTCTGTTCTTTTTGCCTTTAAGTTAAATATCATGAATTTCTATGCACTGATAAATCCAAATCTAATAAATTCCTGATGTGTTTCCTTGTGCTGTGACTACAGACAACTCTCTCTATCTTATTAATTCAATGTTACTCAACACAAGTAAAAGATGTTTTCTAATACAATGTAAAAGCAAAGAATGACTTGTTACCTAATTTTCTACCAAGTTACAAGTATATTTAGCCTTCATTACTTTATGATTGTAGGATGACACTGCGTTATAAACGGAGATAGTATCTAAGATTTTAATCATGGGCCTTGGAGAGTTGTCCTTTCTAAAACAACCCCAAATCTCAAGTTCATTAAAGGATTATTTCAGGATTCAAAGAGCCGAATGCATGTTTTACCATAAGATAGAGTTAGGTTTCTAATTAATTTTAGTTCTATTCAGTTTCATATCCACTTCATTTTGATTAGGTCTAAACCTGACCTATCAAACAATCTAAAAGTACAATGTTGTTTTCCTGTTTTGCAGGCATGTTATGTGATTTTTTTAGAGAGAAACCAAATTGGCATTCCTTATTCTCATTTTCAGACTCCAGATCATTAAACAAAAGAAGCAGCAGAAATAACTTCAAATGATTCCTGTAGAGATTGCATATTCAGAGTTTAAATCACCATCTATCTTTGTACCATCAGTGCACTTTAAAGGAAGCAATTCATTCTTTAGCCTTCCCCATCCTTCTTATGCTTCTGAACTCACCAAATAAATCAATATGGGTTTGACTTTAATTAAAATAAAATCTAATTGCTGGAAAACCTTGTCCTTTAGTGTGAGTTCTAAAAAAAAAATTTGAACTGAAAATATAACACGTATGAGAACTTTTTTTATATTAACCATGTTTGGGTTTTCAAAATTGTTATGAGTTTATGAGGAGTATTAGATAATTGAAAAGCATCTTAAAATGCAGACTTTTTTGTTCTAAAGTTGTAACATCAGAAATTTCAAGAAACTTTTTTCCAATTGTATTTTTTAATTGATATTCTACCTATAAAAAATAGTCTAAAGAAATGGATTTTAAAACTTCCCATTTGACAATATAGTTTTCAGTTGACATTAAAACATGTTTATTGGTGTTTACTCCCATAACATCTCAATTCTATTCCATCTACTTGGCAACATCTGAAACTTAGGTAAGAGAAAGAGAAACCTCCACTAAGATGCAGGATTCTTCTAAGAATTCTGGAATAGTGCCCTTGAATTAATGTGGCTTTTCAATAAAGTAACTTACGCACACACACACACACACACACACACACACACACACACACCACAAAATACGCATTGAAATGAATTGATTCTACTTCCTGAGTTAACTTGGTATTTAAACTACATTAGAATGCATTTGGTATTATCTGTAATTTGTTACAACAGGAAGAAAGTGTCTGGCAAGTGTTAGATGACTCTACTTGCTCAGTCAAACTGACTACATTGTCACAATATACTATTTAGATTTGAACTTTATGCTTTCCATATAAGAACATCAGTTATTCATGGCGATGAAAATCAGAACTTGCAAAACGTTCTGCAGGGCCTTCTGAAAGTTATTCTCATTACGGTTTTACTTTAAATCACATTTAATGAATTTATTTCTTTAAAATACATGGGCTTTGTACAGTAACCAGAATTGTCTTTATTGAAAGATGATTTGATAGATACCAATACATCAGGCTTACACTAATGCAGGTGAGAAAACCGAGTGTCCTTTGAGAAAGACTGCTAATAAGAGGAATGAGGTGTGAGGTGGAAATTAAGAAGGTCAAAACAAACAAACTAACTAACTAACTAACTAACAAACAAAATAAAGGAGAAGACGGTCATTATGCCAGCCACAGGCAATGGAGTTAGAAGGAAACAAGATTATAAGTATACTTCAACACATAAGACATAAAAACTACTTCTAGAAATCAGCAGCAGAGTTAAGGGTGAGAATTTTTTATAGGTTCTACTAATTTCATGCCCACCCCACTTTCTTCTTTTTAAAAAATTATGTCAGTTTTCTCTGATTTCTCTCAGGTCCCTCACTGTTGGATAGCTTTGGTATTAGCTATTAACCATGCCAGAAAATATTATTTGCTGTGTTGATAGTGGTCTTGAATGAATGTTCTTTCCCACTCTATGAATATATTCTACTAGAAAGGAATATATATTTTAAGGTTTTATGGACCTAGTAGCTGAATTAGAATTGGTTTATTGGAAAAACCATTTAAATTAGCTCCTTTTGTTTAAAAAGTTATGTGTTGAATAGCTGGCAGCCAGGAAGTAATTTCACAAAGGAAATATAAATGTATTGTGATGAATTTAAGTAGTACAAAGAATACAAAAAGCTTTGCATGTAAATTGACTTTATAAATTAGATACCATAAGCTGGTAATAGAAGATAGTAATACCCATGGACAAATTCCAGTCAACATAAAATTTGAGCTCTTTGAAGATACAGCCAAATCTGTTCTCTTAGAAGTAATAGAAATTTTCTGCCAGTGATGGACTTAACACAGTGGATAACCTTTTCATTAGGCAATTATGTGTTTCAGTTCACAGGATATTCAGTATATATTTTTGTTGTACTTTTTAAGATGTCAGTGACCCCATTTCATAAAATTTAAGTCACACTGAGGTTTTAAACATTTGAAGAAAATCAATAGATGAGACATTGAAGACTATTATATATCCACTGAAAATATTTTTTTATTCTCTCTTTAAAAAAAAAAATTATTGCTCAAAGCTCCACCTAAACATCAAAAAAATCATTGAAAAACCTGGGTGATAATTATCCGCGTCTTGGATTTTTACAGTAAAGCTCTTTTGTAGCTTTGTAGCATTTGAAGTTCTGATCCACTTGGTACAATACCCTAGGAAAAGAGGTAAGAAATGTAAAACCACTAATCCATTGAGCGATGTATGAAAAAAGAAAAAAGATATTACTCTAAGTCAGGCTTTATACCATCGCAATCAATAGAAACAAATTTGTAGTCACAGTTCACTTTAAGTGACACTAATTAAAAAGAAAATGGTGTGTAATTAATGTGTAATTAAATTGCAATTCTTAATTAGTTTATTCGGGCTATTAGGAACTTACATTTAGGCTTTCAAGAGAAGCTAGTAGGTTTTGTCTGAGTCTAACTTAAAATATGTTTACATAGTATACAAAGAGTTCTTGAGAGATCCAAGACCACTGAATAGAAATCGGACACGTTCATAAATGAAATAGAACATTATAAAATGGACCCATTTCAAAGTGAAACGAGCTGCTTCCTGTAGATAGATGATCCCCCTCATTGGAGATAAGCAACGACAGGTGGGATGACTGATGTACTGACGATTTTTAATAGGCAGGCTACAGAGTGCATTGGTGGAAATTTGGGCCAAAACACTTTAAAGCTGCTTAAATCATACGCTGCTATGATTGTGTGAGTCCAGTAACTGTCTCAGGAGTGTGGGTTTCAGACTGAGAACACCTAGGCATGTTTAGGTATTACCTGAACTTGCCGCTCACAATACTTGCTGAAGTTATAAACAAAGATATGTCCGTGGCCACCTTTTCCTTAAAGCAGCCCATATTCCTTTTCCCACTTTCTTTACTGAAAAGCTAAAGAGAGAGAGAGAAAAAAAAAACAGAAATTATTTTAAGAATAACCATTAGTGCTTCATTTTGTAGTGAGATCCAGATCTCATTCTCCCTTTTTAGAAACGTCCAACAGAAGATAAGAGCAAAGGTTTGTCACATTGTAAGAGATGCTGAAGCAATTGCCCCTGACTTAGCCCTGAATCATGGAAACAGGATTTAGCAGTTTCCCAGCATCACTCTCTAATCAAAGGAAGCCGTGCCGTGTCTTCATAAATTAATGATCAGAATTTTATTTTAATTGGTTTATTGAAGATATTGCCACTGAAGATGTACCATGGGCACTCACTCAGTAACAGAATACCTAAGTTACAGAGAGGCAGAGGTGGGGGGCTGCTAGCAGACTCCAGCTCTGCTAAGGGGCAGTGAGTGGCCTGTGGTCTACGAGAAGATTAAAATAACAGGTTTTTGGAATCCTGAGGAGGGAAGTGT
The DNA here is from genome assembly GCF_902729225.1 of Pteropus medius. Taxonomy (NCBI): domain Eukaryota; kingdom Metazoa; phylum Chordata; class Mammalia; order Chiroptera; family Pteropodidae; genus Pteropus; species Pteropus medius. Next base: position 6,461,482 of record NW_024340699.1, read on the forward strand.
AGAAATCTGGCTTGAGGGGTAAAGCATGAATATCACCAATCGTCGCAGTCTCCAAATAGCTCTTCTTCAAAAGTACATCCATTGAGGTTCTTTTGTTTGCAAGAAAAATGAGAATATAAAGATGAGATTTCGTTGTGGTTGTTTTGTTTTGTTGGTAACAATGGGGTAGAATTAAAAGAGCTGGGGAAGGCCCAGTAATTGAGGGCTGGGAGATGCAGGAACCAGGATGACACCGATGTATCTAGAAGGCAGGATTGATGGATTGCGACAACAGGCAACGGCACGTGAGAAGATCAGATCCTGTGGTTTCCCTCTTTTGTGTTGCTCCACTTAGAATCCACACGTTCAGGAGACACAATGTGGCCGATCTTGGGCTGCGTGATTTGCATCTGGCCAGTAAGAGTGGGACCCTTCTGTCAAGATTAGCAGCACCCACAAGAAAATTTCTCCTAGAGGGTCTGTAGACTCTTAACGGAAAGACACAGAATTGGATGTTGGGCAGGAAAAATGAACAACGCCAAAAAAATAGGGACAAAATAAAAACAAGAACACTTGTCTACCAGTAAGAGCAGAAAAATAGGCTTTCAACATTTATTCCACAATTATTGATTGAGTGTTTGCAGAATGTGAGACACTCTGCTCACATTAAAACAGGCTTTTCTTTCACACAGCTGCCTGTCAATGAGAGATACATTATGAAAAGACACCCTCAGCTTTTAGTGGTCATTTTACATTCAGACTTAATATCCACATCTACATCTACAGTGTTTTTCCCTCTGGTTGAAGATCTTTCTTCTCTCATTTGAAATTTTTTATAAGTATTTATGTTCGGATGACTATAAATCACAAAAGACAGAAGCCTTTAGTTTCAGCCCTAGTTTCAGTATGTTTTTTCAGTAACGAGTATCAAGACACATAATATATTCACACATATACAGACACACACACACACACACACCACACACATATAATCATGATAACAACATGGCAGATATTGAAATATCTGTAATGCAATTTAGCCTTGGTCATAGTTCTTCATTTGTAAGAAAAAATAGGCCACATTATTGTGCTGGAAACAAAACTCATTCAAATTACCTTGAGCACAAAGAGAGAAATTATTGGAAGGCTACAAACACGTCTCATGCTCCTGAGGTCCCATGATGAACAATTGGGGACTGAGAAGAAAAATTGAAGTCACCACTATCTAATACCCAAGCATATTTGTTCCCTCACCTTCTTGGGGTCTAGAATGAAACAGCATTTCAGTGTGGGCTCCCCTGATTTCTCTAGTAAAACCTAAAGTACCACCTCCTCTCCCACTGCCCACTCCCTATCCCTCTTTCCTACTTTCTTTTTTATCCAAAGCAGTTAACGTCTGCATCACTCATGATAGGCTAGGCTGTGCTGCGGTAAGAAATGAGCTCAAGGATCTTAATGGCTTGTAACAACAATAACTTATTTCTCACTCACACCACATGTCTATCACAGCCCACTACACCTCTGCTCTACGTGGACACTTACACACACGCATGATAAACACACATATTTGCATTATATATATATGTATGCGAATATAAAATGAAATTAATTTAAATTAAAATTTTGAGCATTTGTAGAAGAATGTTGACTGCGATTCTCCTGGTTATCTTAGAGTTGTGGCTGAGGACAGAGTCTGAGTGATATTTCAAAGAATTGTGCATTTCGTGTAGTAAAAATAGCTGCTAGGGAGCCTCTAACCTATGAGGCTAGAAAACCCAGCATTGAACAAGCATAAAGTAGCTTGTACTTTTCCTATCAATAACCCCCTCCCCAGCCCCTTTCCTACTCTCAGTGGATGTGAAAAGTCGTTAGGAGAAAGAAAGGGGAGTACTAGGGTCACAGGCCTTGTTTGTAGTGAGAAATTGGTGGTGCAGTGTATACCTGTCCTCGCCACAGAGTGTTTCTTATTTGATAAGCCAAATAGGCAGGTGCTTGAGGTGGGAAAAGGTAACTCCAGGTGAATCACTCATAAATATTGGAAGTGTCAGTGAGAAGGAGAAAGTAGCATTCCTTCTGTTCCCTCATTAGAACTCTTTTTAGAATATGCTTACTGGTCTGTGCCCATGCCAATCTGAGAGAAGGAAAGAACATTGGTAAGATTATTTCAGGTGAAATTCACAAGGATGTGCATTTCCAGTGGGTCAAGTAAGCACCAGGGAAGTCACTGGCTTAAGATATAGTGTGGGCTCCCCATCCTGGAGGACCGCAGCAACTTGAGTTGTGTGGGGGATGGAGGAGTAGAAGAGATGACTTGGAGCTGAAGCTCCTCTGTCCAAGGACCAGGCAGATGTGGACATTGCATGGAGCCCTCTGAAGAATTTACATGCGTGTATTTATGAGAGCCAGGTTAAGGATGCCTGCTTCACAGGAGCAGTGTTCGTCAATGTTAGCCTCAAGGAATTAAGAAGAGAGTTGGCTATTTCTCTATTCGTCTTCCCATCCTCAAACGCTAAATGCTACAGAGCCTACAAGAGGGAGGAGAGAATATCAAGCTTTGAATCAGGTAAAAGATTAGTATATTACATTGGACAGCCCAAAGTTGTTATATCAGAATTTATTCAGAATGTTGGTAAATAGTCAGATATTGTTAAATAGCCAGATAGGAGGACTTGACAATCAAGGGTGAAATTAGCAATTACAGAGAAATAAAACCATCTTATTTTTACATACCAATGATTTGAAGATTGCTCAGTAAATTTGTTACACATGAAACCAAATAAATGTCATCGGTGTTCTCAAAGTCCCTTAAAACAGTTTCGTTATCTTCAGAACAGTATTTTCCAAATTATTTTCCTAAATGGATACACCAAAAGAAAATGTTTCATTGTATATTAATACAAGTCCTTGGGTAGTACATCCTCAATCCAGTGCACATTAGCTTTTTAAAGGCTATGAAAAGTCCTGTAGCTAAACATCTGCTAACTTTATTTAATCCAGCCTTTCCTCAATTGGTCACAGGTCCTATTTTTAACCATATTGCTATTAATATCCTGCAAAAAATCTACTCTACAAACACTAGCTACTTTAAGAAAAAGATACAGTGTTTCGTGTCCTATATATGATCCTTCATTATTTGGTCACTTCAATCGCCAGCCTTACCTGCATTCCTAGAGCCTGCTCAAATCAGATTATTTTACTCTTTAATGAACACAACCTTCGTGTCTACTTCTATGACTTTTTACCCCTTTGGAATTTCATCATCAATATTATTTATGTCTATTCAAGTCCTCTCCACTCTTTTGGTCTTATTTCATGTGCTACATTCTAATCCAAGTGTCCCCAACTCCTCATTCCACCTCAGATCATCAGGCATTCGATTCTAATAGGAGCACCAGCCCCTGGTGCTGAAAAGGTTGGGGGATCGCGTTCTAATCCATAAAGATGTCCCTAATCTAATTTAGAACCACTCCTTGTTACTCTTTACACTCACAGCACCTTGCGATGCCTTCCTTTAACCTGCTAACTGAGATTGTCTCTTTAACCATTACTGATATTACTTATAACAATATTATTACAAGTTTACAGAGTGAAGACTATGAATCAGACACCGTTCAGTCATTGTCAGAACAACCCTGCGAATAATATCATTACGTACAGATAAGGAAGCTGATTCTTAGGAGGAATAACTTGATCAACGTCTCTTAGCTAAGTGTCAGAGCCAGGATACTGCTCCAAGTCAATCTGAACCCAAATCCATGCTCTGAAACACTATATAATAATTACTATGTCCCTTTGTGTGCACACCCTTCTTCTCCTCTTAATTATCAGTGCTCAGAAGGCAAGGATCATATTGAGTTCTTCTTTACACACACTTCGTGCTTAGTAAACTGCCTTCCAGGTACCCAGTAAACATATTTAGAATGGAATCCGTCAAAACTGTGTGCCCTCAGCATCATGAGGTAATAATGGGAAGGTATCTCCATGAGAATCATTTGTCTCTCATCTCGGGGTGCCGAGTTTTTTGCATTCCACCTGTCATTTCATTTCTTCCTTCCCAATTTGCCTCCTAGCATCTCATTATGATGCACCACCTAAGTTCCTCCGTTACAACATCTAATACAACATGACTAGCGCAACATGAGCACATAAACCCTAGAGAACTAAAGAGCAGGAAGGTTGTTTTCTCCACACTGTAGATTTAAGGGAACTTATGAAAATATACATGTTAAAGGTCACCAGGAAACCTCCAAGTTAAGAGTCCTGCTGTGGAAGGGTTCTGTCCTTCTTCATAGTGCACTCAACTGCTATATTCCCATGAAAATTGAGGCGAATGAGCCATTCAAGCATCCCCATTATTTTTCCAAGAAAATTGCCTTATTAATGTGCATTATGGAAATTGTGCTCCATGTCAGACATAACAAGAAGAATTTGGACTGCATGTGCACATGGAAAATTACCTCCTGTGTTTTTTATCTCAGTGGATCTCTGAATTTTCTGAAACTCATTTTCAGGCTCTGCCTGCTTCCTCAACAATCCCTTTCCCTAAAAACAATCCTCTCTGCAATGACCTTCTTCTAAAACATCCCAGACACCAACCAGACATGGCTACCAGCTCAGCAGTTCGATGACCCCAAATAAATGTTTTATGAGGACTAGGTCTCCAGGCCAGAAAGAAATCTACCTAAAAAATAACAGGAAAGTTAGTGAAGTATAGAGGTTAGCTTGACTACAGGGATCATGGACCCTGTAGACCTCAGCCCAGCTTTTGACTCTGTCATTTAGTAACTTTGTGACATGGGGGATTAATACATGCTCCTCAAGTCCCATTATGTAAATAAGTAGAAAAATTAATAATAAATTTCTCCCTTCTACTTCTTATAGGAATATATGAAATTAAATGAGATAATGTTTGTGAAGCATTTAGCACAATCTTTGAGTAACACAGAATAAGCCTCAATAAACAATAGCTAATTACTATATTTAACAATATAATAAAATTGTATGCTAAAGCTTATGAGAATGTATTATCTACAGAATATCTCCTTTTAAAAGGACAATAAGAAAACTTACCACATACACACACACACACACACACACACACACACACACACACACAGAGGCCTAATAAATCTAAAATGGCAGAATTTCATACACTGGGGACACCAACCCAATTTCAACACTGAGGATGGGGGTTATTTTTTTAGGTTACAGAAAGCAAACTATGAACTACCTTCTCATTCCCCTATATATATTATTTACCTTGTCAGTTTCTAAGTCTACAGTGGATCAGAATTAAAGCCTGATTTGATGTTGCAAATGAAGAAAACATTTCTTCAATACAAGGAATTAATACCACCTTTGGTCCTGTTAGGGCAGGCTGGCAGAAACAACCTTGTAAATTTCAAATTCCAGAAGCTATAGATTTTTGCTCTTTTCTACTCATTTTGCATATGAAAGCAAAAAGACTATTAATCCTACTTTTAGTTAAAAGACACTATCATAAGCATCTTTTAAATATGCCAATTTTATACTCAATTGTATACATCCAGAATCATAGGCTTCCTCCCGGATAGTCTAGATTCTATGTATCATTTTTAAAACATTTTTATTGACGTGCTCAGAAATTGTGAAACTGTGATCATCTCCACAATAGTGGCAATCTATTATTCTAGTTTGTCCACCCTGTATTTAAATTTTAAAGGTACATCTTAAGGGAAACATCATACAGGATAATTTCTAAATAATTTATACTTTTAATTATTGAGCTTTTTAAATTCTTTCCACCTTCTCATCACTTTACCGCTGCCAAAAAAAAAAAAAAAAAAGCAAGAGATAGACCAGCAGATTTAAGGATGTGAAGGTGATCTATTGGGGGCATGGGGTAGGAGAAGGACAAGGAAAGGGAAAACAGCGGAAAGATCAAAGTGTATGAGACATAAAAGAGAGAAAGATATCAAGAAAAAGAAGGAAAAAAAACAAAGGAAAAGATAACTGTACTAAAGAAACTCCTATTGAAATTTCTGGTGTCTAGTAGCAAAGAGCCTTTACAAGGTCCCAGGAAAAAGTTTCTTTCCTCAGAGATTTTGCTTGTGCTTATTCAGTGGATCCAACAAAATAAGGATGCTTTTGAGATATTGATTGGTGCAAATGTGGCTTAATAGCAGAATCATTACTTTTTTAATCTCGGAACTGCCAGTCCCTACTATTTTCAATTGAACTTAAAGTTGTTCGATTACAAGCTGCCATTACTAATTGTTTTTAAATTTCATTGGAAATATCTAGTTCAAGAAGTTTTCTTCTTCAGCAATAGACTTTTTTTTTTTTTTTTTTAAGACCCTAGTGTTTAGAACTTTATCTGCTCAGACTATGGGCGTCTCATTTTGAATGTGTTAATCTTGAAAGAGATTGAACTTACTTGACCAGTTAGAAAAATGTGGTCTCATTGACTCCTGAATAAAATATAATTTGGGTCGCCATCCCCATTTTCTCAGTAGCATTAAAATGATGCATTCCTGTAGGTTTTCATGGGCTGATATCCCTGTCCATCCAAGAGTTCTTTACTGGAATTGAGCAGAAAAGGTCAAATGGGGGGTAATGTCAAAAGGCTGTAATTAAGGTTTAGAAAGATTAATACCGATGGTATTTAATGAAATTGGTTTTTAGAGGAATGCTCATCTATTACTTTGATATTTAACATTTTTTTCTTATTAAAATGTTAGTGCTCAATATAAGCACACAATCAGCGGCAGAAATAGGAGTTTATACAGCCATCAATGAAGAGGTCACAACTAAAAACAATCAGAGTTTTTTCGTGTGTGTTTTGGGGGTACTTATGATAAAACTACTTAGTTTTTCCGTGTGAGATATAATTTTTTTTCCAGAGCTTGCAAAAAAAAATTTTATTGCCATAAGAAGCAGTGGCATAGTTGTATCATTTTACTATGTTGAAACGAGTTTTTTTTTTTTATCAGTCATTTCAGATGTTTATAGCAATCTCAAATACACAGAAAAAAAATCTATCAATTTTTTACAGACAGGGGTAAATTTTACCTCTAAAGAGAATACTATGGTTAAATCCAGCATATCACATTGAAAAAAAAGACCGTAGTCTAAAGCAGAGGCTGATGCCTTTTGGTGTTTTGAAGGAGCTGTTTTAAATTGTAAGGAAATTTCCATTTCAAAAATAGCTACTGAACTATCACAATGACTGCTTTGCATATATTTTTGGTCACAAAAAATGCCATTGTTATTTTTACTATGGATATGCAAATGAGATGTTGATAGGATTAAGTTCTGTCACCTTCTGAAATAGTCTTATGCTTTGCAGTATTGAAGTTTTCCTTTCCAGTCCTCACTATTTCCTTTACATTCAATTAAAGCCATCAAACTCATTTTTATTTTTATTCTTCATGAGGTTTTCCTCTCCTTTCTGTTTTTGCTTTTTCCCCTACTTATTTTTTCTTGATTCCTATTTGCTCCTCAATATTTCCTCCAGGTTGTGACTTATTTCATTGCATGACATCTTCTACTTTCAGTTAAGAAAACTATTCTTACACCTTATATTTAAAATATAAAAAAATCAATAACTTATTACCATAGGACTATTTTGACTGGTTAGATTCTGACTACATTTGTTAAATGCTTTGATATCATATAAAGTGTTTATTGCATTTGTTTAGTATGCATTTTGTGAAGCTTATGATGGTATCAAATGTATGTGTGAGGCAGAAACAACTAATTCTTAGTTCTCGCATATCTGCTTTTGTGTTTCTAGATCCCACCAATCATCTGACTTTTAAAAAATACACACAAATACACACACACACACACACATCCCAATAATCAGTGTTCATACTGTTACATACTGTGTTCCATTTTGTAAACTGGCTAAACATATATTCATAATGAAGTCCTGAATACCCAGTACTTTAATTTTTTTAAAAGAAAACTAATTTGGTTGTGAATGAAATAAGATAGACTCATTGAATTAGATAGAATGAGCATGGGTGGGAAGAGCTTTCTCAGCTGAGGCATTTCAGAAAAGATTTACTGGTAGGACCAAGAAAGGAATAGTCCATATTCTGACAATACTACCATACTTCTTGTGTTCATTATCCTCAAGTCATAAATTTATAATAATGAAATGAGTTGTTACATCGCATATTCTTTACATTGCATACATGCATGCATACACACATTACTAAAGTCCAATCAAAGTAAATATATAGCTTTTTGTTAAAAGCTATTTTATTTTTATTTATTTGTTTGTTTATTTATTTATTTATTTTTATGGTGACATTGGTTAACGAAATCCAGTAAGTTTCAGATATACAATTTGACAGTAAGGCATATAGAGATATTGCACTGTGTGTTCACTGTCCAGAGTTAAGATGTCTTTCTGTCACCACATATTTGACCCCCTTTATTCCACCTACCTCCCATCTCACCCAGAGCGAAACCACTATTAACATGTCACACCCACATGCTTGGGATGCCCAGCCTGTTTTTTATTACCCCACATTTTACCAGGAGCAGACAAGGGAGGGTTAGCAGACATCTGAAAAGTTTTCATCCTCAAAGGAGAAGAAAACCAACAAAGTAAAATGGATGAAAGAAAACACTCTTTAGGGGGAAAAAAAGGTTTTATTTTATTTTATTTAACTTTACTTTTTAATTTAATTTAATTTTACTTTATTTTTTATGGTGACATTGGTTAACGAAATCTGGTAAGTTTCAGCTGTATATTTTAACAGTAAGGTTTATATATATTTACATTATGTGTTCACCTCCCATGGTTAGATTTCTTTCTGTCTCCACATATTTGACCCTTTTTAACCCATTACCCCCTACCCCACCCCCGCTCCTCTCTAGTAACCACTAGTCTATTGTCCATGTCCATGACTCTCTTTTTATTTGTCCTGTTCATTTATTGCTTTTTGGTTTATATCCCATATATAAGTGATGTCATGTGGTTTTCAACTCTTTCTGTCTGGTTTATTTCGCTTAGCATGATTATCTCAGGGTCCATCCATGTTGTTGCAAATGGTAGTATTTCATCTCTTCTTATGGCTGAGTAATATTCCATTGTATATATGTACCATGGCTTCTTTATCCAATCTTCTATCATAGGATATAGGTCATTTTAACTATGTTGATTCTTCCAATCCAAGAACATGGACTATCTTTCCATTTCTTTGTATCTTCTTTGATTTCTTTTAATAGTGTCTTAGAGTTTTCATTATTTAGGTCCTTCACATGTTTCATTAGATTTATTCCTAGATATTTTATTCTTTTTGTTGCAATTGCAAAAGGAATTATTTTTCCACTTCTTTTTCCGACATTTCATTATTAGAGTATAGGAACTCTATGGATTTTTGAACATTGATTTTGTATCCAGAGACTTTACTGTATTTGGTTATTGTTTCTAGCAGAGTTCTCATGGAGTCTTTAGGGTTTCCTATATAGAGAATCATGTCATCTGCAAATAGTGACAGTTTGACTTGTAGCTATTTTATACACCTTTTTACTATGGCATAAACAACCCCATCTATAAATTCATTTTTTCTTAATTCAAATTAACAGCAACATTATCATTAAAATAGTTATTCATATTCAAATGTTATATGAGTATGTACTTTGATTAAATCATTAGTTGTTGAAATGTCACTGCTCTTGAAAAACTGTTTTGTATATGTTCATTTTTCCATTCATATTCTTTCTTTAAAAATGGAATTTGGTAGATACCTCTATAATAAATTTGCCTTTGAAATCTCTATTCTTTCCCCAAAGCTAAAAATTATCTGTAGATTATTTTTAAGTTTACCATATATACATATACCTTATATAAATATTTAAATATGGGTGTCCAACTATGTGGTCGTGATCAGTGAAGACAAATGTTCTTAAACCAAAGAATGAATAAGAAAGTTTGTGAAAATTCACCAATTTAAGTCAGTATTTGCTCTGGAAGTTAAGAAATTGTGAATTCTCTACATTAACATTTTTCCAATTTTGAGTATGCCAGGACTATCAAATAATTTTCTACTTAAAATGTAAAATTAGAGTCCAGATAGGTTGACAGAGTTATTCTTAATATTCAATATTTTTACCATCAAACATTTTATTGTGAGATCTACAATCTTGGAATTTTCTCCTTGACTGTTCAATATAATATTCTCAGTTTTCAAGTTGTTGTGTTACTTCAGAAAAACAAAAGAGTTTCCTCTCTTTTAGTTTATTTTGGGAGGATAGGTGTTCATTATTGCCAGACAGGGTCCTAGGCTGAATCATTACCGTACAATCCCATTAAAAAAAATTCTTCCAAATTCCGGAATTCAGTCCAATGAGGGCTGGAGCTTTTGAAAATTACTGAGATTTTGGCAGAATCTTCCACCGTTCCATACAATTAGATCTTCCTTCCTTCATTCATTTCTTCACACCTTCCATTCTTCTTCCTTCCTTTATTCATTGCTATTTCCTTCACTATTCCTTCCTTCCTTCCTTCCTTCCTTCTTTCCTTCCTTCTCCTCTCCCCTCCTTCCATCTCTCTTTCCCTTTTCTCTTTCTTGAAAGTTTTTATATGTAGGTGCATCATATAAGGCAGTGCTCTAATTTAAAACAAACACTAGTCAATTTTAACTTATATAGGAGTGTTACTGATTTGAGATTGGGCTCATAAAATATTTAGTTACATATGATTATATGGAAAATGAAGTCACAAAGTAGTTCATATGTCACAATCACTTTATTATATATGCATAGCTATAATTATATTGAGTATATGTGTATGTGCATATATATCTAAAAAAAGTTAAAAGAGATTAAGAAAAATTTTAATATATTATCTGTGGTTGGTTGTATTATTGATGATTTTTATTTTCTTCTCTATGCTTTTCTATGTTTTCCAAAATTCCGACAATGAATATATGTAATTTTTGTATTAAGGGGATAATATAGTTTTAAATGGGGAAGGAAGGAAGGAAGGAAGGAAGGAAGGAAGAAGAAAAAGAAGAAGAAGAAAAGGAAGGAAGAAAGGAAGGAGGAAAGGGAGGAAGGAAAGGAGAGAGAAAAGGAGGGAGGGAGAAAGAGAAGGAAAAAAAACTCTTTATAATCTAGCAGGAATGCCTTTATGAAGCTGAGCAGGTTACTGTTGACTTTTCTGTTTTTCAGCTATCCTCTTGTGTATCTGGATTTTGTAAAGAACCAGGAGTTTTTAATTATGGATTTATGTGTGCTAAAAAAGTGAAGTAATCATTAGCATAGCTGTACCAAAAGAGAAAAATTGGGAATAAGGGTATATGTGTAAATACATGTATTCAGATGTGACTTCGTGACATATATTTTCTTAATTTTTTCTAGTTTAGCATTAACTATAGTTTCTTTCCTCTAATTCTCTGAGTCTGACTGGCAAGAAAGAAAACACATCTGGGACCAAGAACTGAGTACATAGGAAGATGACATGTGATTGACTATTAGCCCAAGACTATCTTCCCTCCCTACATCCTTCCCTCCCTTCTCTCTCAAGTAAATAGTTATAACTCAGATAAAATGGACTGAAAGAGATTTCTTTACACATTTACAGGGACAGAGGCCATGAATGACACATGATGCATGCTTTACACTTATAAAAAGTACTTGGCACATAGGAGGCTTGTAACGAATGTTGGTAAATCTTTTCATTGTTAATAAAATTAAATAATGTTTTCATCTAAACCAATTCTTTCTAATCCGTTGGAATCTTACCAGCTCCTACCCCATGATTTTAGAAGTGTAAACCATGTAAACATTATTCTCAAACACCAGAGAAAGGCACAGGCTTGCATTTACGCAAAGGCAGTCACATGCAGCATAAGGATTTCAGGGATGCCAGATGAGAGGCATCATTGTCAAAGTGTGCCCCGCATCCTTGGGCCACAGCACCTGGATGGCCCACATTAAGGATTCATTTTTTTCCCCTTAAAGTTAGTTTTTCTGAAAGTGTGATCTATACATAGATTATCTGCATCAGAATCATCTTAAGTATTTGTAAATATGCAGATTCTTGGAGCTTATTCCAAACCTAATATTTACACTAAAGTTTGAGAAAATCAGGTAACGATAATATTCCTAAACCTGACTCTCAAGATAAAGGTTATATCAGCTCCCTTAACCCCTGCCTCACAAAAATCTCTGTTTCAATTAGTTTTGTGTATATGGCCGAGAAGTTTTCCAATCTACAGTAGAACAGTAGTATACAATAGTTGGGGTGAACCTGGAAAAAATTTAAGTTAGACAAGTATATTGATGATCAGCAGAATTACATGGGAAGTTTTTTTTTTCTTTGTTAAGATTCTTATTGAAATTTATATATACAGAAAAATACACAAATCATAAGTGTACAGTTTGATGAATTTTCACACATCTAATATATTAACTCATTAAGCAATCGGATACAGAGTCGGAGCATTTCTAGCATCCCAGAAGCCCCCATGTACTCCTTCTGGTCAAAATCATCCCCCTGACCCAGGGTGACCGCTATCCTGACTTCTAACACTGTAGGTTGTTTTTGCATTTTTTTAAAAAATGTAATCAAATAGAATGGATTCTTTTGTAATTGGCTTTTTTTTCACTGGACATTATGTTTGATGCATTCATATTGTTGATGTAGTAGTAGCTCTTTTATCCTCATGCTGGCATGCTATCTTTTCGGTTAAATATGCCACAACGTATTCATCTATGGGTGAGTATGGATGACTATTTTAGTAGTTCCTCATTTTAGACTATTAATAAAGAGTGCCACTATGAACATTCCAATGCATGTCTTTTACTAAACATATGTGCACATTTCAGCTGACTGTGAACCCAGGAGCAGAATTACTGGGTCTCGAGGTCTGCATTAGATCAGCTGTAGCAGGCATAGTCAAATAGTTTTCCAAAGTGATTCTATCAAATCTCCCTCTAGCCATGGGCGAGTGTGCTATTTGCTCCACGTCCTTGTCAGCACTCGTCATTTTTTCTACGTCTTTCATTTAAGCCACTGTGGTGCGTACATAAGTATTGTATAGTAGTTTTAATTCTCAGTCCATATGGGAAATTACTGTTGTTTGTTTCTTTGAAATATCTATTTTCTGTGCTTCAACCTCAGAGTTCTGATTCAGTAGAACGAGAAAGGGTCTTGGGACTCAGTATATTGCAAAGCTCTCTAAAGTGATACTGATGTCCATTCTGGCATTTGAACCACAGATCTTGGCTTTCAAGGAAAGGGAAGAGAATGATTCCTTAATGGATTCATTCAAAATATTACCACTGAGATGCAAATATAAAAAAAAAAATCTCATAGATAATTGCCATAATGAGGAAAGATTGCTTTTAAATGTGTATCAATCATTTTAACGGTCACAGATTTTTAGATACTCATCAAAGTAGGTTTTTGCCCAAAATGTCCATTTCACTACTTCATAGTTAATTTAAAATGCGGTATAGGGCTCTGTATTAGTCAGTTCTCTAGATGTCTAGACTGATAGGAGATTCCCCCCACACCTCTCTCTCTCTCTCTCTCTCTCTC
>NW_024340699.1:6475570-6518775 GCF_902729225.1 Pteropus medius
CTCTCTCGCTAGAGAGAGCAGAAGGTAAATGCCCAGCTCAAGCAAAAAGAGCAATTTGCCTTTCCTCTGCCTTTTTGTTCTATTCAGGCCATCAAGGAGTTGGATGATGCCACCCATAGTGGTTAAGGACAATTTATTTTACCCAATCTACTGATAAAAATGCTAATCTCTTCTAGATACAGCTTCACAGAGGCTCCCAGAAATAAAGTTTCACCTTAGCCCAGTCAAGTTGACACCTAAAATTCATCATCACAGCTCTGAATATACTATCTCATTTCACCATTGTAAATCTGAGGCCGTAATCTTATAAATTATTTCCGTTACCTTACATTTAGTGAGTTCAGGATCCACCAAAATTAAGTTGACAACTGAAGAACAATAACCACACCCATAAGCTTTTTATAGTCTGCATGATATCTGCATATTAATGACAAATCAGTAGGATTAGGTAATAAGAACCTAAACTTAGATGCCAGAAACTACTGCTGAAACTCTGAATGGGAGGTCAATAATTTTAGATTTCTGGGTTTAGAACTCAAGAAAGCATGTTAGGGATATCAAATTGTCTTTGTATATGTCATCAGATCATGGTGCTTCACTTGACAAAGAATCAATTTTAAATCTCATCCAGGGAGTGAATGAGATTATTGAAAGTGCTTTAAATTCTTCCTTTATATCATTCTTTGATACATACTGAATGACAGTGGGCTCATCAGAGATGTTCACTCTAACTTTGGTTTAAGGCATTAAATGTGTATATATTTCTTCTATGAAAACTACTATGCTTATGTAAGTGTAATAGAACAGCAGAGTTTGGCGCCATCCATCTTTTGTTATGGATTACCGAAACGATGCTGGAAAGTGTATTTATAAGCAGTGCATACTACTATTGCCAAATATTGACTTTGCTCGCTAAGTCCATCACATAAAACTTCTGACAACAACCTAAGTAAAGTTCACTTGAAGATAAAATATTGTAAAATAAATGCCAAAAATGGAAACCATTTTTCAAAACACTAAATTAGGAAGTTAAGGAATCAGGGCAATTAATCAATATTTCAAAATGATGAATATATTTTACAAAACACCACTTAAAATGAAAAACTCAGAAGGGAGGTTTTTCTGTATGTTTAAAACAATGTTTATTTTGGGCTTCTGTGGCAGATTTCCAATAGAGTTTTGGAAAACACTTTACTTAAAATTTTTGCTACAGTTATATTCATCAAAATGTTCTGAAGAAATATATGAAAATAATTTAGTATTTGATGATAACAATTATACTTGTCATTATGGAGAATGTATTTCTGAGGCCCTTTATCTAGACTTATGCAATTCTCTTTACAAAGCTTTGTTATTATTATAATTATCCTGATTTTTTTTTATTTTTAAATATATATTTTTTAATTTTATAATTATAGTTTACATACACTATTAATTTCCGATGTACAACATAGCATTTAGGCATTTATGTAACATGAAATTATCACCCCAAAAAACCTAGTACTCATTTGACATCATATTTATAATATCATTATAATATTGTTGACTATATTCCCTATGCTATACTATACATCCTCATGACTATTTTGTAACAACCAATTTTTACTTCTTAATCCCTTCCCCTTTTCATTCATCTTTCCAACCCCCTCCTATATGGCAGCTATCAAAATGTTCTCTGTATCTATAAGTTTATTTCTGTTTTGTTTGTTCATTTATTTTATTATTTAGATTCCACATATAAGTAAAATAATATGGCATTTGTGTTTCTCTGACTTGTTTCATTTACCACAATTCCCTCTAGGTCCATCCATGTTGTTGCAGATGGAAAGATTTCATTCTTTTTTATGGCTGAGTAATATTCCATTGTGTATATATACCATTTCTTTATCCAATTGTCCATCGATGGGCACTTAGGTTGTTTCCATGTCTTGGCTATGGTAAATAATGCTGCAATAAACATATGGATGCGAATATCTTTTTAAATTAGTGTTTTGGGTTTCTTTGGATAAACACCCAGAAGTGGAATTGCTGGGTTCTTCTTTGTCTCTCGTTACAGCTTTTGTTTTAAAGTCTGTTTTGTCTGATATAAATCTTGCTAGATGTACTCAATTCTCTTTAGAAGTCTATATTATTATTCTGATTTTAGAAAATACACTAATGTTGAAACAACATTCCTTTAGTCATTCCACAAACTTTTCTTTTGTGCTGGACAGTTTCAGAATTTAATATGCAAGTTAAGAATCCCTAAGCTCATGGGCTTACATTCCTTCAGGGCAGGTGAGATGGAAAGAAGGCAATAAATACAGGAATAAATAAAAAAGAAAGTGTGTTATGATGAATCAAGAGATAGGGTAGAGAATGTGTGGTTGCCTGAGATAGAGGAATGTTAAGAAGAGAGGAAGTAAAGCATGGTACCTTGTTTCCATGCAGAGATCCACATGTAGGCAAACTTGACAAATCTAAAATAACCAAAGAAGATAAACAGGACAGTGTGGCCAGAGCTGAACTTGAAATATAGTTTGAGGGTTTATTAATATAAAATATTTAGGAAAGGGTTCAATAGTTGCCTTAAATACCATCTATAAGCTGATTACTCCTATATATCCATCTCCAGTCCAGTCTGATTCCTAGACTTATAACTCCAAGTGCCTCTTTGATATTTTGACTTAGGTGCCACCTAGCCATCTCGATCTTTAGAATGCCAGTGTATACATCTGTATCTTATAATTTTAATTAACACGAGTCATTTCTCCTCGATCCTGATTAATTATGGCTTCTTCGAGAAGACTGAATTGCTGGTCTCGCCGAAGGACAAAGACTGATCTTATAATATGTTGACCTAAACAAGTACTCTTAGTAATTATTTGGTACATCTACAGGAATGCTCTGATTCCCTTAGTAATGCAATCTGTCACTGAGCACCTGTTAGGGACAGTCCTGAGACTACAGTGAGAGACAGAAAACCAGATCACTGTCTTCAAGGAGCTTGTATTCTAGTGCCGTGAATAGTGGAGCAAAGGCAATGAACAACAATAACACACACACACACACACACACACACACACACACACGTGTAGTGATGAGTGCAATAAAGAAAAAAAGAGCAAGATAAATAAAGCATATATGTATCACAGCACAGAGAAAGATGATCAAAGTTGCTGTAGTCAGGAAGGGATTCTTGAAGAAGGATGCCTGATATAAACTAAAGACAAAAAACTACATTAATTCTATTTACCTAATAGATGGGAAGCTAAGTTACACTATTATAAGACCTAAATATCATGAACTGTTTAATTTTAACCATTATGTATTACTATCTTTCAAGCTTTATGCTACAGCAAGATGTTTTTGCCTGCCTCCACCTCTACCAGGTGGAATGTTATACCAAAACTAAGATATAGTGAAGTACCAGAACATCTTTAAAATTTCATTTATTTCCTTAATTGGTCAGCAATAAAGTAGTTAAGATGATTACAAATTTAGACATTAAACTCATCACTGTCACCTCATTCTTCTCTTTCCAATAATCATCCATGTATTTTTTTTAATGGTAATTAGCCAACTTTTATTATTTAGCACTTTGTAATTACAAAATAGCTTGCAGTCATCATTTAGTTATTCCTAACAGCATACCAATTAAGTTATTGGAAATCTATGCCTTGCTGGCTATCTGAAAAAATAATAAATTTCTTCCATACTATTTTGTCATTTTCAATCAATATTTTTAACTGTATCTCAACTCACTTGTTTTATACCTAACATCTATTTTGAATGTGCATATTTTCTTGCTGCCAAAATAGCAGTTTGTAGCTTAATTTTTGACTCGACAAATGGAACATTTAAACATATTAAAATAATTTATTTTTGTGGCATTCAGTATTTAGATACCAGTATAACTACACATGCTGATTTTATGGGACAAAATTTTGGGAAAAGAAATAGCAGTCTCCTGATCCTTAATTTTTGTTTCCACTTCTAGTTATACCATTTAAAAATACACAATTTACTGTGATTTAATTGAAATCAAGAAATGCAGCTATAAAGAGAAATCAATTAATATATCTCCAGTTCAGGAGAAATCATTCTAATTAAAAATTGGACAAAGAAAAAGTTTGTTGTAAATGGAAATATTAGAGACTTATTTAGTGTTACTTTGGATGCATTTTGATTAAGTTCTTGTGATTTAGAATCACCTTATGGAATGCCACTTTACCAAGTGCCAGTTCACTCTCTGGCTGTGCCCTTTTTTAAACCGCAGCATCAGGATCTGTGAAATGGGATTCAATAGAGTAGTTAATGCAGAGGGTTGCCTTGAGGATGGTCATGACTGCTGGATGTCCCTTTTACGTTTGCAGAAGTAAAATTCTCCAAAAATAGGGAAGACTTTTTTTTTCTTTTTCTGTTATAGGATTACATGTGCAGACTGTATCTTAGTAATATGTCCTCATGATGAGGTTGTTACTTGGAGAAATAATCAGAAAATACTTAGACACTATGAGATTCACGGCCTGAGAAAGCTACTGTTCCACGCTTAAACAAGTCACAGAATTTTCAATTCAGTAACCTTAAAGGCCAACCCAGAAGTCTGTGTGACTCTTATTATAGAAGAAAAGGATTTTAAAAGAAGATTCCACCAGTACAGTGGATCAGTTAAGTCTTTATTGTCTCTGTAGACCCTTTAAAGCTCTCTTTGTAATCAGACACTTTTGTCATTTAACAGCCTTGTTTTGTGTTTTGGCAACAGACCTCAAGTGAATTGGCCTATCTGGGGATGAGAAGAAAGGAAGCCACCCAAAGGCCCTTTTTTGCCTTTGCAAACTGATGGTTTCCAAGCAGTTTTCTGGTGTTTGGAAACACTGCGTAGTAACTGGGGGAAGAGGCAGCTGTGCTTTGGCCCACATGAGGTAATTTGCAGACACATTTTAATTGCCTTTTAGGGAGCATGAAGGAGTTCCAAATAGTCTAATGAGTTCCAGCAAACACCTGTGAAATGCTTTTAGACGGCCATGTAATACTGAAATTAAGAATGTAATGCAGCAATTGGAGCCATGGTGTTTTTTTTTTCCTCCCCTGAAAAGGATGGTGAGAGATGTTTTAAAGACTCCTTGCCTGTAGTAGGCTTGCCACTCATCAAATGATACTTTATCTTTGCCTTCTTGGACTGATATAATGAATTCAAGAATGTGTGACACATCTTCACATCAAACTTTGTATTAAAAACAATGAAGACTTGATCAGACAGTAAAATTCGAATGAGGGATAACAGTTATACATCTAAAACTATACACCTGTTTCTCAATAAGTAATATTAAATGAATAGATATAAAATACACAAAAATTATAATAATATGGTAAGAGATTATAGAAAATACCTTATAGTTCTCTCTCCCTCTCTCCCTTTATTTCTTCCCCTCCCTGAAGCTTCCTTTCCTCCCTTTACATTTTAATGGTTCATTGTAAATTTAAATGAAGATACTTTAGAAAGATGACTGAATTCTAATTCATGGGACTAAATTAATTGGCACAGAGGGAAGATTAGTATAATTTGGAGGCTAAAAAAAGACAAAATTCAGAAATTATATTCTCACTCTAACTTTAGCCCCATATTATTATTTTGTGAGTGCCTTTGTATTCCCCACTATGGAAATGTATTACTCTTTCTGCTCCTGAGAAGTAACAACTATTCGGAAATGTGTGTTCATCATTCCAAAAGATCTCTTTATGCTTTTAATATATGATATATAATATTATATATGCATACAGGCACACACAACTCCAAACAATAAAATAAAACTCTCTAAAATGAAATCATCACTGCATTGCTCTTCTGCGGGGCTCTCAACATACTTGCAGCATATCAGTGTTAATAGATGGAGCTATAAGTAATTTATGTTCATGGCTGTATAATGTGTTAAGACTGTCTACACTTTATTCTTCTGTTGTAGACATTTAGGTTGTTTTCACTTTTCCACTATTATAAGCAATGCTTCTCTCATCTATGGCTGTAAAAGTGTTTCTTTAGACTACTCAGGAATGGAATTGGTAGGTTACAAATCATTTGCACTTTCAGCTTGACCAGATTTTGCTATATTTCTCTCCAAAGCGGTTATACTAATTTACTTTCTTATCAGTGATGCATAAGAATTCCTATAGGTCTACATCCCTGCCAATATCTGAAATTATCATTTTTAAGTTTGTCCATTTGATGAGTAATAGTATATTCCAATTTGGTTTATTTTGTATTTTCTTATGGTCAGTGAGAGTCCACATCTTCCATATGCATATTGATGCTTCTGTGAATTGCCTGTTTCTATTTTGTTGTTTCTTTAATTTTTTTTAATGGATTTTAGTAGGTTTCATTTATTTGGGACACACTGCATATACCATCCTTCTGTAGTTTATCTTTGTCATTTGGCTTACGGTTACTTTTGACACACACACATGATTTAAAATTTAATAGGTAGTAGTTTTTTATTTTAGAAAGTCTTTTCTGAAATAATAAAATTACTATCTTATAATTTCTTCTATATAAAGTTTGTTTTTTCTCATTTCCAAATTCAATCCATGTGGAGTTTGGGCTGTGTATTTTGTGAAGTAAGCATCCTCATCTTTTTCATATGGCTAACTCATATTGTTAGCACCTATACTGTTGAATGACAGTTACCCTATGCTACATATTAAGTTTCAATAGATGCATGCTTCTAGAGCTGCACTGAAGCATATGAGAGCTAATAGTTACTATAGTTATTTACATTTAATTTTAATTAAAAATAAGCAAAGTAAAAAAAATAAAATTAGTTTCTCAGTCACACTAGCCACATTTCAAGTGCTCACTAGCCTTATGTGACTCATCACTACTTTGCTGGATCTTGAAGATATGGAACATTTTTATTATCGCAGAAAGATGTATTATACAGTGCTATTAAAGAATGAGGCTCGCTATCATCATTTTTTCACCTCTATCTGCTCCTGCCCCATCCGATGTCCCAGTGCAACAGCATTTAAATTAGTATGGTGTTTCTATATAATCTTAATATTTCATGCGGCAAGTTGTTCTTCCTTGATCTAATTTTTCAAATGTGTCTTCTCTATTCTTGGCTTTTTGTTTCTTTACATAATTTTCAGTATCATATTTAGAGAATTTGACTGGAATTTTATAGAGTTTATACAGAAATCCGGGGATAATTTATTTCTTTGTATTATTGAATTACCAGTCCTTGGACAATGTATACCTTTCTGTTAATTTAGGATTTATCATTTTTTTAATCTTATAGTTTTTCTAGATAGATCATGTAAATTTGAATAGCTTTAATTGTAAGTGCCTTAAAGTTTTTGTTACTATTGTAAATTGTATTTTTCTTTTATATCACCTGTGTATTGTTGGTATGTATTAATACAATTAATTTTTATATATTGATCTTATATCCAGCAACCTCACTGAATTCTTTTTTTTAATCATTGTATTCTTATTTTGTCATTCAATAAAATCTCTTAAATTTCCAATGTAGACAATCTTAATGTTTTAAAATGAAGTCAATATTGTATCTTTTATTTCAATTTTTATAACCTCTTCCTATTTTATTGCTTTAATCAGAGATTTCTAATACTGTGTAAGCTAGATTTTATAGGGAATGGTGGTGCTAAAATTTCATAATCTTTTTTTATTATTTTAGTGGATAACTTTATAAGGTTCAGAATTTTTTTCTAGTCCCAGTTTGACTGTCCCTTCTATTTAATTATAAATTGCTATTAAATTCTGTCAAATTACTTCTTAATATCTGTTATAACATTTTTATTATATCAATTAATGTGGTAAATTAGTTAACAATAATTAGCATTCTGATTAAAACATCATTGCATACCTGAAAAAAACCCACTTATTATGCCTTTTTTTTATTATTTATATTGTTATATTGCTGGATTTGATTGTCAAAATTTTGTTTAGGATTATTTTTCTACTTCTAAAAGTAAGATTGGCCTGCATTTTTTCTTCATCAAAACATCTTTCTTTATCTTACTTTAAAAAATAGTGCTAATTTGAACATATTTGCTTGATATATGAAACATCTTGGAAAAGTCTATTCCTTTGCCATTCCCTGGAAGAGTTTATGTTTCAATTATGAGCTGTCATTTGAGTATTTGTTAGACATTATTATGTGTTTTTCTGTGTGTATTTTTAATTTACTAATTAAATCTTTTATAATAGTTAAATGCCTTTTGATGCTATTCTCCACAATAAGTATTGGTAAGTTAAAAGATTATAGGAAAATCTTTTCTTATTATCTTTTTAAATTTCTTCTGTGTTGCCTTTCATCCCTAATATTATTTACTTTTTTCTTTTTTATTATTTATTTAACTAGCTCTCTCAGATGTGTGTTTATCAGTCTGTACAAGGAATCAACTTTTGGTTTAGTTCACCATTGCTTGTCTTTCATCTTTTATTACTTTTTACTATTTTCTTTATAATTGACTTTCTTTATTTTCCTTTGGATTTATTCTTACTATTATTGTTTTCTAATTTCTTGAATTAGATAAATGCTTAGAACATTATATTTCAGCATTTCTTCATTCTTAACATAAGCATTAAGGCTCTGTTTATGTGTGTATATGTGTGACTGCTACTTAGTTTCATTTCATAATTATTTTGCAACATTGTTAATTTCTAACCATTTTATAATTCTCATTTTGATTTTCCTCTTAATTTATGATGCATTTATAAAAATGTGTTGAAATTTTCAAATTTGGGGGGGACTTGAATTATTTTTTTCTACCTTGATTTCATTAAATTATAGAATGATGTCAGTGTGATTGTGATTCTTTTAAATGAGCTAAGACTTCTAAGTGAAATAAGTAAGACAAAGAAAGAAAACTACAATATGATTTCATATATATGTGGAATCTAAAAAACAAAATAAATTAACAAACAAAATGGAAACAGACTCATATATACAGAAAACAAATTGGCAAATGCCAGATGGGAAGGGGGTTAGGGAGATAGATGAAAAAGGTGAAGGGATTAAGTACAAATTGGTAGTTACAAAATTGTCATGGGAAAATGAAGTACAGCATAGGGAATAAGTCAGTAAGTTTGTAATAACTATGTACAGTGCCAGGTGGGTACTAGACTAATCGGGGGATCACTTCATGAATTATACAAATGTCTAACCACTATGCTGTACACCTGAAACTAATAGAACATAATATTGAGTATCGACTCTAATTAGAAAAAAAAAATAAACAAACAAATAAATAAATTAGCTGAGATTTGTTTTATATCTTAGAATGCATTTGCTTTGTAAACAACACATTCTCTGGATATTTAAGCAGAATGGTTGCTGTACAATTGTTGAGGACAATGTTTTATTATATGTTCACTTGATTGAGCTGAATAAATAGGCTATTGAAATCTTATCTGTCCTTGCTGGCGAGGGAGGGGGATGTTTGATAAATGAATTCATGATAGATATGTATTAAAATCTCCTTGTGTGATTGCAGATTTGTTAAATTCAGTACATTTTTGTTTATATTTTGAGGCTATGTTATTAGGTTTATACAATTTGAAATTATTTTACCTTCTTAGTGAACTGTTTTCTCATCGGATGGTAATCCTCTTTATTTCTAATGCTCGTAACCTATTGTTTATTAGTCTGATATTAAAATAACTACTAAGTTTCTTTTGACTTTTTTTGAAGAGTGTTTTCTCATTTTTCTTCAATCTTCCCATATCATTGTTATTATCTATAAATTAGATAATTTATAGGGTTTATGTGTGTACATTGCTTATTTTAGTTGATTTAGACAATCTGTATTTTAGGTGATTTAAGTTCCATTTATAGTTATTGTGATTTCTTATGAAGGTTAAATTATTCTTACCGTCACATGTTATGCTATGTTTCCTTCTTTTTAATTATTTTTTCTATTTTTTTATTGAATTCATTCATTCTTTCATTCGATCATTCATTTAAAATTATTACTAAATTCTAAGTGAATGTTACACTATTTTAGTTTTTGGCAAAATAGCAGTGAAAGTGCCTTCCTTCAGAACTTACAATGTAATGTGATGTTAGACAATAAACACAGAAAGAATTATAAGATATTGTTTGTCAAGGGTGACAAGCACTAAGGAGAAAAATAAAGCAGGGGATTATCAGTAAGTAAAATCTGGTCCACCTAAACCAAGACCTTAAAGGAAAAAAAAAGGCAGTCATTCTTTTCTGTTAAAATAGCAAAGTTCTAGGCCAGTGCTTAGACATAGAATTGCCAATGTACTCTGCTGTAGTACGCAAAATAAAAGATCCACTTCTCTTATTCATATCCCCATTTTCCCTAATCTTCTTCATTTTAGTAATAATATGAACAGTCTTAAAAGTTCTTATCACAAGAAAAAAATTGTCACTATGTATGGTAACAGATATGAACTAGACGTATTGTGGTGATCATTTCACAGTATATACAAATATTGAATCATTATATTGTCTACCTGGAACTAATAGAATGTTGTATTTCAATTATATCTCAATGAAAAAATTGGATATTTCATACAGATCAACCTTATTCAGGACTTCATAATACACTTGTGAAATTCAGATCTATTGCTTAATGTGATTATTCTACATGCTGATATGATTAAAAAACCCTTGCTTGATTTTCCAAAAAAGTCATAATACCATATGTTTTAAAGTGTATCCTCTTTCTGTGTGTAATGTGATTTTTTCCCCCATCAAGCAGGCAAGTAATGTTGCTCGTTGGTAGGTTAGAGAAAAATGAATAGGTGCATTAAATATACAGTGAATGCCATCATTTTAACAGATAAAAGTATAGATTTGACATTTCACATTTTGTCACCAGATCTTGCCAGATTGATTTATGACAGACAGTAAAGGTATCAGATGCCTTTTGTTGTTGTCAGTGTTTTAGTTCTCAAATTATGAGAACACAGAGTTTTGCTGTATAGGGATAAGAAAGTAGTCTGACTGATATGAATGAAATGCTGGTTCATCCTGAGAATAAGGCTGTGTGTGAAACTGGGGTGTCACTACTTCCTTAGCAGTGAAAGATATTATTAAAAAATCACCTTTCACACATTTGGCCATAATGTATATTCAGCTTGACTACTAGGGGCAAGGCTGTTTAGAAAATGGAAAGATGAGGAAAGGAATAGTTCAATACAAGTTCCACATAATAAAAATATTTACCCTTGGAAGAATTAAAATGTCTTGTATTTCTGGTTGAATGATCTAGGAAAATTGTTTTACTTTATCTTCGGTATCTTGACTATACTTAGAAACTTAATTATTCCATATCCTTCCCTTGAAAATACTTTTTTTGTGCAATGTAAACATTTTATCTCTGCCACATTTACAAATAAATAAATAATGAATGACTAAGGTCTTATCAGATTTTCCCAGCCAGTGATCTCTCACTAGAACCAGAATACTCAAATATAAAAAGTGAGGATCCGAATATAGATATCTAGGAAAATCAGAATATGTTGATAGCCACAAACTGACTGAACTGATATCAGCTTATTAAAAGCTGCCAGATTGCAAAACATAGGTAACATAAATGTTGAGGCATCAAAAATAAAAACAAATAAAAAACATTTGAATGTGATGAAAAAGATCCTTTGATTCTATGGGGTAAAGAAAAGGGTTGGAAGCCATCATGGTGTAATGTGAAGACAATTAGATTTTCCTTATGACAAAGGTTCATAATACACTAGAATATCTCCTCTAACTTATTTTACTAAAATAGTGCGACTCCTAGGCTGGAGTCACATTAGAAAATTGCTCCAACTCCACCCTCTTAAAAGGTTGTGGGGGGATTAGGAAGGTAAAAGTGGAGGGCTTTTTTTGTTTGTTTGTTATTGCATTTAAGGGTTAAAATGAGGGAGACAATGATGATGAAGAAAAGAAGTTCAGTTTACTTCCTGACTCAAGAGGAAATTGGATTTTGAAAATCATGTAACAGTCTCATGCTACTTTATGAAATAACCAAAATAGAGAATATTTTTTTTTTTAATCTGGGCTAGTTCTTTTTCAGTTATTGCATTCTGCCCTTATAAATTTTTCTTTAGAATTTTCAAAAATATTATTTTTTTTTCTCATTTAAATCAGGTTTTCTCTGGTGATTCTTCCTATAGAATAGCCTAAATTTTGGTAGTCTTAAATATCATTTCCTTCTCACAATATGAAAATAGGACACTATTTTGAAATATAAACTAGGACACTGTGTTGTATCACCAAGCTAGTATAAGCTGTTATTGTCCTCTAATAGCATAGAATATTTACTTCTGCCATAAGAAGTTAAGATTACCCCCACACTAGGAACACATTAGATGGAGCAGGTAACATTCGTTTCTTGCCTGTTGGCATGTTGTATTAAACCATTTCCTGCTATGGTTCAATGCAGACCTAGAAAGCAGGGTTTGTGTTATTAATTTATTCATTCTATGAATATTTATTAAGTGTATCGTATCATATACTCCAGACCAATTAGCTATATTTTATTATTTTCCCATCTGAATAACTTGGTTTTTAATTAGTATATTTAGGTCACTTATATTTAGTGTAATTGCTGATACATTTGTGTTTCAAACTAATATTTTGCTGTTTGTTTTCTACTTTTTCCAACTTTTTTCCTAATTTTTTCTCCCTTTTTTTTTTCTTTTGGAATAATCAAATGTTTTATTAATTCACATTATTTAATTTTTATAGTGATTACTTTAGAGATTGCAACATGTATTCCTGAATTATTGGCATCTATTTCAAAGTAATACATTTATAATTCTCTTTTTTTTTAGAATCTTATAACACTTTATCTCCATTCACATTCCCATCTCCTTTTGTGCTGTTTCTGTATGTATTTTAATAATACATATATTTTAAATATGTAAGAATTTATTATTGTTTTTGGAAGTCAATTTTCATTTAGATTAACACATACATACCATTCTCTGAGTTCTTTTTATTTCCTCTTGAATTTTGGGATCAAATTCCTTCTGCCATTATAAATAACTTCAGTATTTTTAAGTATCATGTTCCTTCTGCCAGTGTAAATAACTTTAGTATTTTTTGAGTATGGTTCTGAAAAAAAATTCCTATTTTTGTTTATGTGAAAATTTTGTATTTTACCATAATTGTTGAAGAATATTTTTATTTGTTATAGAATGCTAACAGGACAGAAATTGTTCTCTATCATCTTTAAGTAGTAATTTTAATGTCAGCTAGATTTTATAGTTTCTACTTAAACATGCCCATAATACTTCTTTAAAAGCTTTCCTACTGTAGCTTTAATTTTTTTTATTTGGATTAGATTTCGAAATTTTTTAAAGTTCTGCTTTGTGTTTATTGAACTTCTTCAAATTATAGCTTTATGTATGTAAATTTTAGAATAATTTTAGCCAGTATCTATGTCAGTCTAGGTTTTCCAAGAAGCAAACCCAACACAGGATTATATGCAAGAAATTTATTAGGGGAAATGTTGTGAGGGTTATCAGTAAGGATCCAGAAGAAGGTAGAAGAGCTATCAGATCACAATTCATGTCTGATCCTGAGTTTTACACATGTGTGTGTGCTCTGTCTCTCTTTCTCTGTCTCTCTCTTTCTCTCTCTGTCTCTTTTTGTCTGTCTGTCTGTCTCCCTCTCTCTCATTTCCTTTTTAAGGAAGTCAGTTGCCATGGTGTGAGGTCCATATCATAAGGAGCTGAGTGATCTCCAGCCAATAATTGGAAAATAACTAAACATTTTAGTCTAAAAGCCCATAAATAATGGAATCCTGCCAACAACCATGTTTGGAAGCAGATCTTCTTTCAGTCAAACTTTCAGTTGAGACTGCAATCCTACTTGTTAATATGAATAAAATCTAATTATGGATCTTGAAATAAAGGCATCAAGCTAATCCTTGCCCAGATTTCTGACCCATAGAAATTGTGAGATAATAAATGTTGTATTAAGCCAGTAAGTCTTACAGTTATTTGTTACATCGCAAGAGAAAACTAATATGCCCTCTTTCTTTTATTTTTGGAATTCTGCTTATATATAGGATATGCCCCTTAAGCATGTTGTATATTTCTTATTCTTTTTTAATCTCTTTCAATTTTACGTTCTTTAATATAAATATTCTTTATTAATCTCTCAGTTTACTAATTCTCTCTTCTATATTTTATCTAATGCTAGATATTTTGTTAGAGTTCTACAATTGCTATTTGATTATTTAATATTGGTCCTATTCATCAAGTAAACATCTCCATTTTTCATCTATTTTTGATATATATTAATCTTATGAATTTAAAACTCTATATCTGATAACTCCAATATCTGGATCACTTCTAGTTCTGTTTCTCTCATCTGTCTCCACCTCCCCACTCGATCATTTGATTCTAAACATGATATACTTGATAATTTTTATTGACTGTTGGTCTTTCATGAAAAAATGCTTCTTCAGACTGTCGTTACACATATATTTAAATTAGAAATGGACACCTTTAATATTGACAATCACACTATTTTGTAACACTTATCTTCCAGTTTTGAATAACCAAAATCATAGTATGTCTAGATTGGCATAAGTGTTTCAATCATTATCTAGATAAATGGAATCAAATGCCAAATCCTAATAATGCATGAGAGATGGAATATAACTGAGTGAGCACCTTTTAGTTATTGTAAGTATTGGTAATGGCAAAATGTACAACATGTTAGATGTTATATATTATCAAATTACCCTGTGCAATAGAAAGAATG
This sequence comes from Pteropus medius, assembly GCF_902729225.1. NCBI lineage: Eukaryota > Metazoa > Chordata > Mammalia > Chiroptera > Pteropodidae > Pteropus > Pteropus medius. Next base: position 6,490,315 of record NW_024340699.1, read on the forward strand.
TTATGTATCAAAAGGTCTGTATCCTTGTCAAACTCTAACATGATTTGGTTTGTCTCTTTAATCATAATATATGATGTAGTTTTTTTTTTAATTATTCTATAACATCACATGTCCTTCATAAATGTTAGTATGAGAAACTACAAAAGAAAATAAGAACAATGTATCAATGGATTTGAGTCACGCTAAGAAGACATTAAAGCAGTGTTGTTACAAGAATGACTTTTTGAGTTATGAAATTAATTTTGAGTGCTGATTCAGCCATCTACTACACTGTGGTCTTGGCAAGTTATTAGATTAATATGTGCTTTAATTTCCAAATCTGTATAATGGGGATAATATTAATACTATATATCTACTGTGGTTATTTTGAATATATGAGGTGATTCATACAATATAATTAGAAAGTGCTGTACTTCAAAGAACTCAATGTTATGTAATAATATTGCTATTGTATCATTATTATTTTCAGTATTATATACCTAAGTATTTCTTAGGCCTAGAAAATAACTTCTTAATTATAAAAGGAAAGAGAATTTTCTAAGTGGGTCATTATGGAATTAATATTTATATACTTCTGCATTGATTTCATTATTCTAAAGAAAGAAAACGGATCCCACATCAGGCTATGATGAAAAGGTAATATAAGAGCTATCCTACATATTCTCTTTATAACATAACCAGGTGCATGTCTACATCTTAAGCCTTCTATTCAAAGACATTTGCACTGCAATGTTTAGCAATAACTATATGCACAGTCCCAAGCCAAGTCCGGTCTTTTTCAACTATGTTGTATAAATGGTGACTTGTCCACTCATATACTTTTTACATTTACAGAGTGAGATGCCCACACATAGTGCAGTACCCATCATTGATTACCTAATTACACACTCACTCCATCACTAAATCAGCACAGCATCTGTGACCCTATATGTCACCACCACAGCCCCCTCTGTCTAGTTCCCTGGAGCTTCACTGAGGCGTTCTACTGACATAATGTATTCATTATCCATTAGATCTGGCACACGCTCTGCAGTGCTCAATTACGATACAATCGAGCGAAGGGTCTGGTGTCGGCCAGTGTAATGACTTTCTGATTATCTGTCTTTAAATGATGAATGAAACAAAAATGCACTGCTCAAACCAAATATAAGATTGTTAGGATGCCAAATGAAAATTGTACATAGCCTCCTTTCTGTGAGAATGGCAGAGGCCTGCTTTTATTCAGCAATAGCTCCCTAAAGAGAGTTTTCCAAATCACTCCAACAGGTTTTAGTTATAAGATTACTATGAATCCACTGAATCTAAGTCCTAAATGGACATTTTGGGGTCATTGCAATACCCTTTGATTAAGAATTTAATTCATAAGAACTTTCAAATACTTTTGCATTTGCCTCGTCTGTTGGCTTGACTTACATAAACTGACCTCCCAGTCATAGTCTTGCTTCTCGTTTGTCACCTGGATCCTATTATTTTTTGAGCTGTTTTTGTCTCAGGATGGGCTGTAAAATAATTAAGCATATTGATACATAGGCATTTAAAAAAAAACATGCCAGGATTATAAAATAAGTGGGAGACTCAAAAACATTTTGTTGTTCAAATAATTATGAAGCAGGTGTTTGATAATACAGTCGTTTCTGTTTCTGTTTACATCTTTAGTTATTATTCTGTTAATTATAATTGAAAATCCAATAAAGCTTCGTAATAGAGCACTCACAAATCTGACTTAAATTACAGCTTCTCAGTCTATTCCCTTAAATAGAACACATTGGACTTTTGGTTATAAAATACTTTTTAAAATTCAATCCCCTTTCCAACTCTTTAAATCCTGTATAGTAATTAAGCCTTTTGGAAGATACGAACAAGGAAGAAACATAAATGTATTAATTTTTCATGTCACAATTAGACTTAGAAAATGTTGTTTGGGTATCTGGAAAGTTCTCGTGGTGGCCTATCATTATATAGCTATATAAGCTGGAACAGATTCCTGCCACACTCTGTGCTTCAGTTATGTAAAGAAATTACAGAAAACATGAGGTCTTCTGAATTAGAATTTCTAAAATTCTAATTTATTTTTATATATTAGTTTTTGTATTTGAGAAGCTGATCTGAAATTCACCCTGGAGATCAAAATGAAATTTATTTAGATTTTATTTAATTGGAGCAAAGACATAGTCTTTGTGCTTGTGGCAAATTGATAACTTCAGGTGTGAGGGATTAATGGCTCAATGACCACTAAGAATAATTTGAGAGGTGACGTCCTCCCTATTTGTTTATATTTGCAACAGAATTAAATCTATTTTAGGGTGAAGAAATGTGCCTATGTCTATAAGATGCTCTCATTTCTAGGATTATAACTGCCTTCCTGTCTTTTACTGTAAAGAATGACTCCACTAAATATTGGTTAAATGTCTTGAGACCTTTTTGGTAAAGTAAAAAACAAGGAATAATTGTCTCTAAGGTCGCTGATTAAATGAGATCACTAATTAATTAAATACATCTCAGCATTCTTGATTTGGACACTTTAACAAGAATCTTATAAGCATGTAGTTCTTAAAACTAGGTAGGGTAGATAAATATTTTTTTTCCTTTTGCTTCTAGCCAGAATGGGAAATATATAAATGGAGACATATTAGAACCTGTAGGGAAATATGAATTAGTTTTAAGGTCATTGATTATTTTATTTTTATATTTGTTTATTTAAAAATAAATGCAATTTTGAAAGATGTGCTGATTTTTATTTACATAACTGATATAGTAGAAAGAAAGTCTAATTTTCTTTTTACTTTGTAAAGACAGAATTTGCTTAGAGTATGTTTTATTTATTCGTTTGTTTATTTGCTTGCTTGTTCGTTATTTTTATTATAGTGACATTGGTTAACAAAATCCAGTTTCGGGGTACAATTCAACAGTATGGTGTTCACCTCACATAGTTAGATTTCCTCCTGTCACCAAATATTTAACCCCTTTTACCCCATCTTCCTTCCCCCTCCCCCGCCCCCTCTACCCTCAGTTAACCACTATCTATTGTCCATGTCCATGAGTTTCTGATTGTCCTATTAGTTTATTGATTTTAGGTTTATATCTCACATATAAGTGATATCATGTGGTTTTCAACTCTTTCTGTCTGGCTTATTTCACTTAGCATATTTATCTCAGGGTCCTTCCATGTTGTTGCAAATGGCAGTATTTTGTCTCTTCTTATGGCTGAGTAATATATGTATATATGTATATATGTGCCACAGCTTCTTTATCTAGTCATCTATTGTAGGGCACTTCGGTTGCTTCCATATCTTGGCCATCATGAATAATGCTGCTGTGAACGTTGGTGTGCAAATATCTTTTTGGAATCTTCAGGGTAAATAACCAGTAGAGGGATTGCTGAATCATATGGTAGATTGACTTTTAGTTTTTTGAGGAATTTCCATACTGTTTTGCATAGTGGCTGTACCAATTTGCAGTCCCACTAGCAGTGTATGAGGGTTTCTTTTTTTCCGCGTCTAGAGTATGTTTTCAAAAGAGTACAGTTTTAGAAAGCATCCTCATCACTGCTTCTCAATCTATTGTTCACTAGAAAATAAATACAAACATCAAAATTAGGGTCTTGAGCATGTTTTTCTTTTAATCACAAGACTCAAATATATTAGGAGATAATTTAATTATATCAACAAAATAGCCAAGGTCATGCAAACTCTAGCTTTCTGTATCTGGCTAGACTATACACAAATTATTTTAGAAAGATATCTGCCTTTGTCAAAAAATGTCAATTTATTCTTCAAGTAAAATTCCTGGGTCAGAGAATAATAATTTTATATATCATAGAAATAGCAGTAGACAGAGTATCAGCATTTCTTGTGCCAGTTATCAAAGCTCCAAGTTCTACAAGGTGATGCCAGGTGACACCTGCATGCAAAGTGCTCTGTTACATGAGAAGAACCTGGTCTTAGGAAACCCAGATCATCTATAATGAAAAGAAAGCATGCCTATCCTTTACTCCAAGGGAGACATTGTCTTTATCTTTCAAAGTTCTAGGGAATCCTGTTCATGTTTCAGAAGAAAATATTGTTTCTATATTCCAAGAATGCTTGCTTTACAAACATCCTTGAAAAGATAGATTACAACAAAAGTGTGCTCTAGAATATGCTAAAATATGATGGATCCATGAAGAATTGTCTCCCAACACTTATATTTTACATTTTGATATAAATATTCATGGTTTAGACAGCACATTTACAAACATTTTATATGTCTTTGACAGCACACCTCTAATCCCATTTCCAGATCAACATACTGAGTCCGATAGACTAGGATAATTGTTCCAGTTTCCATAGCATTAATTGGTAAAGCAGGGACCTCAATCCAAGTCTTCTGTTTCCAAATATATATAATATTTTCCACAAGACCAGAGTAGTCCCTTAATTGACCACATTTATGGACAACTACATGTAAAATAATCAATTACGCGATACGATTTGAGAAATGTTTGGGGAGGCCTATCACCAACAAAATAAAAGTTTCCCTCTTCGTCTTGTCGTATTAGCTATACAATCCACTCTTGAGGGTTCTTTTCATTTGGAATGCTGTCCCTGGGCTCTTTAAACCTTGAAGACCCTCAGGATGTTCTGAAGTTCATCTATCAATATCCTGGCTATAAAAAAAAGGCATGAGGAAAATAAAGGCTGATGGTCACGTTCCTATGTACTTTGCCCAGGAGCTAAAAGCAAGTAAGTCTCTCTCATGAGACAAGTGGGAACTCAGGGATTTGGAGAAAAACAAACTGGCAAGAGATATAAGAGTGTGCACATACTTTGCCTAGTTTATAACCGTTGCTATCAGTCTCTAAACCTTTACTCTCAATTTCTTAACTTCTCTTCTGTAGACCAATAGGAAACAGCTTGGGTATTGGCATTGGTTATGGACTATACTTGGAGTAGAAGTAGTGTATGCATCATCAGATGACAATGAGGTCATGTTTCCCCACCCCACCCCCGCAAAATCAGCAAATATGATATTAACCTCTTTCTGCTGTAGACACTAACTCAGTGTACTAACATCACTATTTTTTTTTTTTTCCTGAATTTCAATACTGGCACAGATAGCCATTTTGGAAGTCCATAATGAGTAGAAATTAGTTTATATAACAGAAGCAACATATATTTTAGTTTGAAACTAAAAATAGAGAATGAAATGGAAAATGGTTTACATATATGAAAGCAAAGATAAGTGAATGGTGTCACTCTTTAAAGGCCTGTAGGTGTGACAACCACACCCATTTCCCTTGAAGGATTAACCTTTGAAGACAATAAATTCCTACAGGGCACACCATCTTTTCTCTGTAAATAAAGTTCATCTGTCTAATTCACACCAGTGTATAGTGCCAGGTGAGAGTCCTGAAATAATCTGAGTGGGAATGATGTAAAGGCCATTCCTGAGAGACAAAAGTGACCAAGAAACCTCTCTATAGGAAAAAAAAAACTTGTATTAGCATATGATTAAGCCATCATGTTAGTGTAATAACGGATTGTTCTTCACAGTCCGAAGAAACAGGATCAAAAAAAAGATTCCTAGGATGATGGACTGGACAAGAGAACCTCCATGACTTAGTGGCTCTCTACTTCTAAAATGAGATCTTTGTGCAAAGTTATACCCTCAGGGCCATCAAGGAAAGATTAAGGAACAAACAGCTAAAACCTTAGGATTTCTCTAATTGCATAATCACTTGATTAGTGTGGGTTGAATTATATAATTGCACAGTGAGACTTGACATTTCAAGACAGAGCATGCCATTCAAAAAGGGAAATAGGGAGGAGGTTGGAGATGCAGTTAACAGGGAAACATCACTACCTGGCCCAACGCTGGCATGCCAGAGAAAGCTGCTAAACACCACCAGAGTTTTCAACACAGCTTCTGACTTCCTCTTTTGCCAAATGAACAAATCACCACCGCAGGCTGTTTCTCCACTTAGTGAACTTTAGAAAAATTAACTTTGGGTCTTGGGGAATTCTATGAGGTCGCAGGAAGGAGAGAGATCACTGTCTGTCTGTCTGTCTGTCTGTCTATCATTTCTCTATCTACCTAACTATTCATTTGTCTGTCCTTTCTATAGATCTTCTTGCCATTATTAAGCCTCTTAATTGTGTTGAATGTGAGTAACTGATAAGATAATTGCACTTTAAAAGCACTTCAGAAAATAAGCTCATATGTATTTGTTTTCTTATTTTTCATTTACTTTATTTCTCTTCATTTTTTTCTGTCTTTCTAATGGGTCTCTTTTCTGACTCCATCATGCCTCTTAAGTTGAAATGAGCTACAGTGTATAAATGTTCGATATTTTAGTGTCATATTTATTTTTATTCGGGGTCTTTGATATTTTAAAATGGTTTTTTAACCATTTTACTTCAGGAGTATTTTTTTTTAACCACATTATATAAAACGTGTTTTAATTATTTCACTTTTTTTCAAAAGATGCTATGACTCTTAAAGCTATAGTTAAATTATTAATCCATAAGAGAGAATGCAATAAAAATACCACATTTTCTTTTTAATTAATACTGAATAACAACTCCTCTCAATTTATTCTTACTCCCAATAGAAGAAACTCAAACAAGAATTTGTATTTGTTATCGTTAAATAATACCTGTACAATATATTTCCTCTTCTATTTCAGTGTTTTATGAAATTCAGGTTTTCAGAGTTTTTATAATCATGGTTTTATATCCAATAAATGATTAGTTGAGCTAAGCCCATATTTTACTGGTAGCTCATAGTTATTGCCCTTAAGAGAAGAAATTGTTGGCGTCAACTTTAAGTCACTAATCTGGAAATCTCACCTGCTTCCAGCTAAATATTCTGAACCACAGCACCACGAATATGCATGCGCGCGCGCGCGCACACACACACACACATACACACACACACGCACACACATGCACGCCCGCCCGCCCCTAAAGCATCACAGACATATCAATTAAGATGCTTTTGCTTGCAAGAAAAGAAATTCTCAACTCATACTGGCTTAAACAGTAAACATGTTTATAGCCTGACTACGTGGAAGGAGAGAGGCAGAGCTGGCAGTAGGCATAGTTCCTCAGGCGTTAAGCTTTCCTCCTCTGTGGTGTTCTTCATTCTCTTTCCTGTGATGACTTCAAGCTTAGGTCATTAGTTATGTGATTTCCTCAGTACTACTAAGCATATTCGGACATGAGAATGTCCAAAGAGAATAAAAGTGTCCATTTCTCTTGTTTATGTTTCTTGGAAGCTGGAAACCTTTTCTAGGGCCCCATTTTCACTCACAGATGGCTACACTTCATGTCTCATTGGCCAAACTTAGTATACATGTCCATTCCTAAACCCTTCACTACCGAAAGAAATGAGATTCTTATATTTGGCCTAGTCATGTTAGGATTTACCCCTGGGCCCAACCTAAAAGTAGGATTATTGTTGCCTGACTCACATGCAGAAAGGATGAATATTTTAGCAAATTCAAGGTTCATCTAAGAGTTGGGTAAAGAAAGGGAATACATTTTAGTTAAATAACTAACAGTGTCTACAAGTGGGGCATGAAAAATCAAATAAATTTCATTCCATACCACATATCCGTAATGAGTTTCTGGTCCAAAATATTCCAAATAAGAGTCAGTCTTGGGTTTTTTAAAGGAAAATATTTGGCTATATAAGTTCTCTGCCTAAACCTATTATGAATAGAGCAGAACAGACAATGAAAAGAGGTGGAGATAAAGAGAAGGGGAGAGTCAGATTGACTTCATTTGAGTTCTTAATACATTTAGGTCTGAAGCCAGCTTTAAATCTGAACTTCCAGATATTTGAAACAATGAATTATCTTTTGTACTTGACCCCATTTGAATTGGGTTTCTGTCATCTGTAACCCTCTCCCACACAAAATATTTCTAATACATACAAGGTTTCAAAATAAAAAGAAATTACATCCTCCTGTAGCCTGGGTCCTGGCACCTTGACTTTGAAGCCAGTCATAACAGGAATCATATCATGGTGAAGTTCAAGTTTCTGCTGTCATATTGAGGCTTTGTTGTAATTTTCTAAAACTAGAGTAGACACTGGGCCTCTTTACTATTATGTGAGAGAGCAACAGGGAAAATTTACCACAACTTTAGAAAAGAGTTGAGTTTTCAAAATCAAACAGTGAAAATGATGATAAACTCAAGACAAGAAGCCAAAAAAGATGAGACTTGACAGGGATTAATGTTTGAATTTCATTGTGACACTAACAAAGGACACAATTGAGAATAAACCAGAAGACAAAGCCTGAAAGGATTCTAAACCAGAATTCTGCTGCTAACTTGTTATGAATTTTGATACCTACAGTTTCCAATGTCGACACGATAGAAACATTTAAAGCATTCTATACTAATTGGAGGATATGATCCAAGTTTGGTTTAAGAAAAATCATTCTGAAAAAATTGTTTAAGATTAATTACAGTAGATAGGGACTACAGATAAGAAAGCAAATTAGAACACATTGCATTATTCTAGCCCAAAATGATAAAGGCTGACCTACGTACTAATATAAAGAAGGAGGAAATAGTATAAGAGTGATATTTATCGAATTTATTGTAATGGGAAAGACATTAAAATTATTGCCAGATGATTTGGTTTTTACTTCTGGTTCTGGCGATAGCTATGTGATTATGATCAAATGTATAAGGACAAGAAATAGTTTGTAAATATCCATTAGGCTGCCAAATTTATGAATTCTTATTCTATTTTCCCCTGCTTATTATGGTCTAATAATTAGAGAACAATTATTATATTTCCTACACAGAAACTATAACAAGTAACTCAAATATTATGGCCCTATCCATTTCAATCTATAGTAGAATAGCAGAGCAATTAGAGCCATTTAATGATAGAGTGGCAAGTACAACTATACAAAACTTTCAGTATACTAAAAATAAATGCTTCTGAAATAAAAATACTTAGGAAAATATGTTGTTAAATGAGTTCATTGGTACGACCATATTAATTTACATCTGTCAAATCTACAATCAGATGTATTCCACAGAAGCCAAATGTAATATGACTCCATGGAGACTGTTATTTTTAAAAATATTTATTGTTTTCTTTTTTGTTCACATGCGAAGTGAATAAGCTGGTAAAAAGCAACCCTGCCAAAATTAATTGAATAAAAATATGAGAAATGTGCCTTTTCTTGGCTTCTCATAAACGAAAAGCTGCCATCTGATCTCTCAAAACTTAGATATAATAAAATATGTGATAAGAAGTAGGGAGGGTTCTCTAACCAAAACTGGAAAGCCTTAAAATACAGTGAAGAAATGGAGTTAAATGAAAAGTTATGCAAAAAATAACAAAAGTATAAGCCAAGGGTCAAAACATTTCATTGATACACTGCACGTTAAATGGATCACAGTCGTGTAATTTGGTCCATTTAAATTAACTTATTAGTATACCACTGTGGTCTTCTTTAAAATAGTAATGTTTGTTTCAGTGAAGTTACTATTGCTCACTCATATCAGATATTTTTTTTTAAACTGATTCTGATGTCTTTATAACATCCTTTTGAAAATCTGCAGAAATGGTAAATGAACTAGATATCTCATTTAAAGGGAGGGATTAGCAGAATAATAAAAAAGCAAAATTCAATTTTATGCTGTCTTATAATACATGCATTTTAAATACAAAGAAATAGACTGATTGAAAGTAAAATAATGAAAAAATTATGCTGTGTAAACCATAAGCATAAGACATTTGGCATAGTTAAATTTATATCTAACAAAGTAAATTTCAAACCAAAGAATAATACAAGATATAAAAGGAGAGATTAAACAATGATAACAGAAGCCTTTCATCTGAAAGACATAGTAGTTCTCAGTATATGTGCTCCTAATAAGTGAGTATTAAAATTCAAAAAGCAAAATTAATAGAGCTGATAAGAAAAATAGAAGAAAAATTGCACTTAGAGGTTATAATATTTATTTCTAATTAATTGGTAAAATAAGCAGACAAAAAAATCAGTGGAATCTAGATACAAAAATAATATCAATCAACTGGACCTAATTGACAATTTATAATCTCCCAAACCCATATTAACCTCAACACTACAGACTCTATTTTTAACAGGAAGACTTCATACAGAGAATTTCACCAATACTGACTACTTGCTGGGTCGTAAAATAAGTCCAATAAATTTCAAAGGTAAATGAAATTTTACAAAATACATTTTTGGACCACAATACAATTAAATCAACAACAAAAAAAATTTGCCAAATAATGGTAAGATATCAACAAAAAAAAAAGCCAAATATTTGGAAATCAACGAATTTATTTTTAAATACCCTCTGGGTCCCAGAAAAAATTGCCAATTATAGATTATTTTAACTGAATGACAATAAAAAACACAATATATCAAAACTTGTGGGACAGAGCTAAATCAGTGATTCGAAGGAAACATGTAACTTTAAGTGTTTATATTAGAAAATAAAAAAGGTATAAAATCATTGAATAAGTTTTCATCTTTAGAAGTTCGGAAAAAGAAGAGCAAGCTAAGTAAAATTTGAGAACTAATAAAAGATAAAGCAAGATATTGATGAAATACAAACAAACAATAGATGAAATTGACAAAGCCAAAAGTTGGTTCTCTGAAAATATTAATAAAATTGAGAAGTCCCTAGCAAAAGTTTTCAAGAAAAGACAAAAATCACAAATAACCAATACCAGTCATAAAATGGAGCATCCCAATACAAATCCTGCAGACGTTAAAGGAAAATAAAGAAGTATTATAAACAACTCAATTCCAATAAATTTGACAAAGTAGATGTAATGGACGAATTTTTTAAACACACACTTTACCAAAACTGATTCAAGATTCTCCTCAAACATGACTAATATTCATCTGTAAGATAATCTATGATCGTTATCCAAAAGCAAGTCAGAAGAATCAGAATATTTATTACATTTAATAATAATATTATGTCTCAAAGTGGTATGATACCTATTAAATAAGTATGTTAAATTTCTTATGAGTCATAAAGTGATTAGTAATTTCTAAATGAAACCAAATTGTTTCAAAAATATTTTGAACAATAGCACCATCTAAGAATAATCATAGCTTTTCAGTATGGTGATCTTATTATGTATACATTTTTATAAAAATGATTGATAATTTTATAGTCATAAAATATGTACCATTTTCTTTGTATTTCTGTACTGAATGGTTAGCTTCAACCTTCAGATATTCCTTACAGCACTTTTCAAATAAATCCTCTTTCTTTTGCTTCTGTAGCCTCCTTAAACTTCTCTCTCTGCTCTTTCTTGTATCATTAGGCTTGGAAAATTAGTGATAGCACCCTTATTCATTGAAACAAAGGATGCGCATTCATGGATTGCAGATGTGTTTTTCTTTGCCATCCTAGTAATTAAAAAAAAAAAAAAAATGAATGCCTTTATGAAGCAAGCCATCTTCTGCTTGTCACAGTCTTCTCCACTTGTGCTTATCTTACAGCCCGTGCTTCACATGCTTTAGTTTGCTGGCTGGTATCTGTAGGTATTTGAATTTAAATATGTGTCTTCTCTCCCCACTACACTGAAACTAATCCCTCAGTGATCACTAATCAACACCTAATTATCAAATAGAATAGAATTTGCTCAGTCTTTATACTGAAGGATATCTCTATAGCATTTAGCACTATTGACCATTCCCATCCATTCGTTTGAAAGAGTCTGATGTGTGTGTGCGCGCACATGTGCGTGTTTATCTATACAGATGGGTGTTTTGCCGTCTGTATTACTTTCGTAGAACTGCTGTAACAAAGTACCAAACACTGAGTGTCTTAAAACAATGGAAATTTATTCTCACAGTTCTGAAGGCTACAAGTGTGACATCGAGGCATCAGCAGGACCATGCTTTCTCTGACAGCTCTAGGAGAGAATCCTTCCTTGCCTCTTCTAGCTTATGTTATTCGCTGGCAATCTTTGGCATTCTTTGGCTTGTAGATGCCAATCACACAGCTGTCCTTCCCCCTGTGTGTCTTCGAATTATCTTTTCCTCTGTATGTGTCTTGTGCCCAAATCTCTCCTTTTTTATAAGGACATCAGTCATATTAAATTAGGACTCACCCTAATAACGTTGTCTTAACCTGGTTAAATCTATAAAGACCCATTTAAAAATAAAATCACATTCTGAGGAACTGGGAGTTAGAACTTTAACATACCTTTTTATGGGACACAATTCAACCCATAACACCTTCTGTCTCTTTGATACTCCTTGGTTTCATTCTCTGCTTGCCCTTTCTCCTCCTAGTCTATGAAAGCATTCTCAAAGGATCGTTCCCTAGCTCTCTGTTCTGGTTTTTTATACTCTCTGTCTTGGCAGGAGTGTGATTTCACATATTTCCTCTACGCTCACGCTTTCTAAATCTCCACTCTCAGACCTGTTTTTTGAACTTTAGTCTTACATTTCAAGTTGCTGCTAGAACTCCTCATTTAAATACACTGGAGGCATCATGGACCCATTTTGTCTGAAGTATAAATATAAATTTATCTTTTATTATTATTGTAAATTTGAAATCCTATAGGTGAAATAGGAGGAAACCATCCTTTTTACTCTACATCTAGAGAATTATTGAAGACTTTAGATTTAACTTCTACATAACTAAGAGTTGATATGATCTTGGTTCAAATTCTGATTCTATCAATTGCCAGGTGTGACTTGGGTGCTTCATGTTTTCAAGTATAAAATGGGAATAATATTATATACTGATAGGGTTGCTTTGTGTAAAGAAATAAAATGATGCATTCATTCTCTTAGTATAGTGCCTAGAACAATAAATGATTATTCTGGAAGTGATAATTGTTAATAGTGAGAATAATTACTACATGTCTCTATATCTTCATTGTCACTTTCTTTACTCTGGTTTCAGACTTCATTGTTACTCACTTGCAATTTATAGCTAACTTGTCCCCTTACCTCCAATTTCTTTGCATTCTAATCCAGTCTGCAGACATCTCCCAGATTAATCATCCTGTGCTAGAGCTCTGCTCATTTCCCAGGGCACCATCCTTCACTGACTCCCCATTGTCTACAAATAAAAGTAAAACTTCTTAGATTGAAATAAAGGCCCTCTGGTCTCAAACCTTTCCAACCTCATTTTCCATAACGTACCTTCATATATCAAATACTTCTACCAAACTGAGCTATTTGACATTCTTCATACATGCTGCATATTTTGGCACTTGTGTGCTCTTGTTTATGCTGCTCTCCTGACTCAAATCCAATTGCATTGAAATCCTGACCAGGTTTGCAGGCCCAGGTGGAATGCTGTCTGCTATAAAAAGCCTTCCTTAATCATTCCAGCTAGAAGTAAAATGATTCTACTTAAAAACTGAGGAGTGTCTCTCATTCATGCATTCACTTTCGAAGTATTTATTGAATGCTAATTATATTTACATATAACACTCTAAAGTAGAGACTCGAAAACCATGGTAAAGAAAATGGACATGGCTCCTATCTTCATGAAGCTGTCATAAGAGAGACATATTAAATACATTTAGAAATGAAGATGTAATTTAAATTTATGGTAGCTACTATTGTTTATCATTTATTTTTTATTATATTAATTAATTTAATTTATCTAAATTAAGATATACCTCACTTAAGGACAGGCCACACACATTAACAGTATTCAGATCCTAGAAAACATTTTTTTTCCAGCAGAAGAAAAAAATAAAATGAGTAAAGGCAACATGGAAATTTAATATCAGAACCATCTTTTGGCCATTTCTATGTTCTAGAGAAATATTTTATTTTGTTCAGAATTTAATTACTAAGGCAGTATTGATATAATAATGTTTTATGTATTTTGGTGTCTGTAAAGAGAGGTACAGAACAGTCATGTCAGCATTCTTAGTAAACAAACTAATGTAGATGAATGAGCTATGAGTAAATATATTTGCAGAGTAAATAGAGAACAAAATTACTATATCAATTAATGAAGAAAACATTTTTAATATTTTGGCACCATTTATGTAACCTAGGCGATGTTGCTTTATTCCTTTGTGTCAAAATTTCCTCATCAGTAGAATGAGGGTGATGCCAATGAATCAAAGGCCTTTCAAATGTACAATTAAATGAAGTGGTTCCTGTAACTGCACTGTAAAATCCCTAAATATGGTTATCTCTTTTACTTTTGCATTGGTTTTAGAAATAATAGGTTGAAAAGAGCCAATATGTCATGAGCCAATATGACGGTTATAACAGAGTAACTAAAACTTAAATACATCTTTACAATTTATAAAGAGAGCCTAGTAATAGTCAGGGCTCGAGATTGCAAACAAAAGCATGTAGCTCAGGAGAGGGGGAGGAGCTGTCCTCCAAGTCATCTCTGCTCCAGCTTTCCACCCATAGAGAGATTTGGCTTTTTTTATCTTTCTTCTCTTTAGTGGATGCAAATTCCAAGGAAGAATACCAACTAGCCTCACACCGGCCTTGCAATTGTGCCATTGACTGAAAGATAGGGTGTTACGGTTATCTAGGCTAAGTTCCCATGCTTATCTTTCTATTAACAACTCCATCAAAAAAAAAAATAAAGGATTATGTAAGGGACAATTCCCTAGATAGAAGCAGAGGAAATTTTCTAGAAGGATGGGATATGAAGCTGTCAAAACCAATAGACATCTTCAGCAACAACTACTCATTGTCTACAACTCACCTTCACATATCAAATACTTTTAACCAAACTGAGCTAGTTAACATTCTCCGTAACTGCTGCATATTTTGGCATCTGAGTGCACTGTTTATTTCCCTTCATACATGTTCCATTTTTTTTTCTTCAAACATGGTTGAATTTCTTACCTAATAATTAATAAGAAGAGGACTCTGCCACTTGAGGTAGTGTGTAGTAAATTTCAAGATATCATCATACTCACCCTAACAATGAAAACTATTCAGATGAGCTACAAATCATAGAGTTTTAAAAGCACATGTGAGAGCAGAGGACAGAAAGATGCCTATCTGAACTAAAATCTAAATAGCCACAAGTCATTCCTTAGAAAGAAGAACTTATAATCCGAAGAACTCACAAAATCCCAGAGGTACATAAGTTTTCTTGGAGTACAAGACGGTGAATCATTGAAAACTGGGGCCAGGCATGACAGCTGAGAGGAGATTTCTTAGGATCTCCAGGTTTCTACTGAGTGTGATCTCATGACTTCCAAAGACTGGGGATGGGGCATGAGAATGGAGGAACCCTACTGAGCACTCTAGGCATTCAGCACAGGTACTTCCAAGATCCTTCAAAGCTTGGGGCAGGAGTCTGGGTTTAGGACTGGGGAGAAATGAGTGCTCCCTCCCAGGTGATCCTCAAAGTATCTGAAACCAACAGTGAACATAATCTGTTTAAAGCTGCAACAAAACCTAAACCCAGTTCCACTAATGTTTAGACTGATTAATCCTCCTCTTTCCCAACACTGTCTCCTGACAGAAGAAGAGGCATGACATGTTCTATAGGTAAATATTATGTACTTCAGTTTCTATTGTATATACATACACAATGTATAGCTTACAAACCAAAAACTACGAAATGTGAAGAAGCAAGAAAATGTGACTGATCATCAAAAGAAGAAATATGAATAGAAGCAGATCCAGAAATGGCCCAGATATTGGGATTATCACTCCAGGGTTTTACAATAACTATGACAAATATGTTAAAAGATTTAGTGGAAAAAGTAGATCATGTGTATTAGCAACTGGGAGATTTCAAACAGATGAAAACTCTAATGAAGAACAATATTGAAATGCTACAAATGAGAAATACAATATGGGAAATATTTTTTCATTAACTTAGACTGTACACATAATGAAAAAAGATTCAGTAAATTTGTAGACAGTCAATATAAGTTATCCAAACTGAAAACACATAGAGACACCGTATTTTTTTGCTGGGGCTGTCAGGACAAAGTGCCACAGACTGGGTGGCTTAAACAACAGAAATGTTTCTCACAGTTCTAGAAGCTAGAAGTTCGATATCAAGGTGTTATCAGGGTTGGTTTCTCCTGAGATCCTTTTCCTTGGCTTGTAGATGGTCATCTTCTCCCTGTGTCTTCACATGATCTTCCCTCTGTACATGTCTATGTGCAAATTCCTCTTCTTATGAAGACACCAGTCATATTGGGTTAGAGCCTGCCCTAATGATCCATTTTAAATTAATTATCATTTTAAAACACTATCTACAAATATAGTCTCTTTCTGAGGTACTATGTGTTAGGACTTCAATATATGGATTTTGGAAGAATGCTGTTTGCCCATAACAGACACAAAAGAAAAATATCAAATGATTATATATGTCTAGATAGATAGATAGATAGATAGATAGATAGATAGATAGATAGATAGATAATGGATGGATGGATGGGTGGATAGATAGATAGATAGGTAGGTAGGTAGATAGATAATAGGGGGGGGATAGACAGATAGATAGATAGACAGATAGATGATGAGGATGATGTGATTTTTTGGATGGATGGACAGATGACAGAGAGTGCAGATAGATGACAGAGTCAATGGATGGATGGATGGTTTGAATGGATGGATGATGGATTTGATGATATTGTAGATAGAGAGGTAGATAGATAGATATATGTAAAATCACAATCTTAGAAGAAATGGAGAGAGACAGTGGTACAGATACATCGTTGAAGAGATCACGGGGACAGTTGTCCACAATTGTTGAAAGATGGTCACATAAAGATCCAAGTACAGAGAACCCCCAAGCTGGATAAATTACACTTGGACACATCATAGTCAAATTGTTAAAAACAAAAGAAAGAAAAATTTTAAAGCATCCATAAAGTGTGTGTGTGGGGGGGGATACATTGCATAAAAGGGAACATTTTATAAGAGTGACCAATAATGGTTAAATTCTCATCACAAATAGATCAGGAGACAATGAAGCAAAATGTTAATGGGGTGTGGGGGCAATGTCCACTTAGCGTCACACATTCAGCAAAATTATCTTTAAAAAGGCAAGGTGAAAGAAAACATTTCTAGGTACCAAAGATGGGAGAATTTGTCTTCAGAAAACTGCACTACAAGAAATGTTAAAATAAATTCTCCAGGCTGCAGTGAAATGATAGGAAATGGAGCCTCAGATCTGTAGAAATAAATGAAAACCAGCGGAAATAGTAAATATGTAAATAGGTCTAAAAGATTACTGGCGATTAAAGCAAAAATGATAACGAATTGTGGGTTTTATAACATATGTAGAAACAAGCAAAACAAAAGAGTTATCTAACAATAAGGTGATTAAGGTCTTCAAAACCTAACCATTATAGTTTCTGTAAGACAATTTTTATTGCAAAAAATGAAGTACTACTGAGTATATATCAAGAGAGGATGTCTTCTTTCAAATTAATCAAGAAGAAAAAAGGTATTCACTTTTCACTTTTTTATTTCTTTTTGAAATGTCTATTCTTTCTTAAGCTCTCTATATAATATATAAGCATTTATATTATATTATACTATATATTAGAGTATATAAGGGCTCAAGTCCTTCTGATCAAGCCCCCCCTCAAAAAATAATATATATGTATACAGACACACATATATATTTTATGAGCTGATAGCATCCCAAACTGTACAAAATTCTCTGGACAACAGGAATTTGAGAAAAAATATGGAAGCAATATGAACGGCAGCTAAGAACAGAATTGGAGCACACACAATTTGCTACAGAAGTTTTCTGTGGAAGTGCTAAATTTCTTTGGATCAATTATCTCTCCCCAAGCCATGGGCTTTGCCTTGCCTCGGCTCAACAGAGGCCTCATCATCCTTCCTCTTACACTGGGCACTGATTATCAAACACCCTCTGTTGTGCTGCTTGAACTACCATCCAATCCCCCTGCAGTCAATCTCAAGTAAAACTGAAAGGCTATGTTAAAAGAGCACCAACCTTCAAAGTTTCATGTGGAAAATATTCATTTTTGCACTCTGTGATTGAAGTCAGAGATGTCTTAGTGTCAGAATTCTCAAATGTCACTCCTTCTATGAGAGAGTAGAGGCCATAGGAAGTATGTGAAACTTTCCTTTTAAAAGAACTCCAAGTGAATACTTAGTGGAAACAGAAGGTGCTGGGTTGAAAAATGAAAGCAACAGGGCCTTGTGGAAAAAAAAAAAGAAAAACAGAGCTCTAGGATCTCAGCTGGCTCGGTTCTAATAATGATATCACTGTATAATGCGGCATTAATTTTCTGATCCGCATTTCAAAATTGAAGGCTAAAATGATGACCTGGCTCAGGGGTCAAATGTTGAAAGGCTTGATCGGGGAAGTGCTGTGAATCAGAGATGAGGACCGGCCCCGGTACCCAGGAGACCTGGCTCCCTGTCTCAGTTCTTTCATGATCTCTCTCTGTGCCTATAGGTATTTTACATCTCTGAGGTTCCATCCTCTTGTCACAAAATGAGGCACTGGAACTGATGAGGGCTGAGATTCTTTTCAAACTGAAATGTTATGAGTGAGTATTATGAATTTTCTTCAAGTATAGTTACTAATACATGGGGAGTTTTACATGAAGCAAATAATGGCTTATGATCAAAATTAAAAATTAACCATGAAAATTACATGTTCTTTTTTCCATCTATCGTTTTTATATAATTTCAACACAGCCAGGTTTTTTTTTTTTTTATGTCAGATTTTTTTTTTGTCTATGGCTGAACACAAGTTGAAGTAATACGGTCATGTGTGAAAACTACTAATCCTTTTACATTCAGCCCAGAAATGTCAATTTTTTTTTGTTGTCTTACTGTGCAGATTTCAACTACACAAAGACTTTTCGGGTGTTTATTTTACTTAAATTAAAATTCAGTGCATTAATAACAAATTCATACACCTGGTTCTTCCTTAAGCTTTTTAATTCAGTCTGTTTCCTTAACAGAAAATGTTAATACTATAGTTTTAGTCTCTTAAATATTTTTTTCTTTATTTCATTGTAAATGCACCAAAGATAAATATTTTATCCACTAAGAAAATAATTATGTCCTCTTATGTAATTTTGAGGATATCTTCTTAGCCAATTAAAATCAAATAATGAAAAATATATTAAGCAATAGAGATGCCTAGATATGAAAACATCCAGGGTAATTTTTCTTTGTCCCAATTGCCAGGCTGAGCCCATTCCTACACTTACTATACATTCAATCAATAACCTAGAAGATGGTCATAAACTCTACTTTCTTTAGTTTGAGAAATATTATTGCCTAATTAACTTAACCATCTCACAGAAATCTGCTATTCCACCTAAACCACCACATTACTTGATTCAATTAGCACCTTTAGACTCTTAAGATTTTGAAATACTTTTCTATATAGTTGCAAAAGTACATTCGGAATAATGGAATCTTACACAGAAGTAGTCTTCCTGTCTGGTAAATTCCATAACTTTTAAAGAAATTACAAGATCTTTTGACTGATTCTGTGGATCAAACATCTTTATGGTCTTAGTGAAAACAGGAGAGGCATTCACATTATGAGAGTCGTGTAAAAACTAAATCTGACCAAAGAAATCCAATGTGTAGCATACTTACTTTGGGTACGGAGGTTCATACAACCACTGAAGGCATGTAAAACAAAATCACCTGTTTTGTTTATTCATTTTAATGTTCTCTTTATTTTCCCATGTCCCTTAAACACAAAAGTTGAATTCTCATAGGATAAATGCACTTGTGCAATTTCTCCATATTTTCTTACATACAATGCTGTTGTTCCCAAATGCATCTCAAGGAAATGTAGGACTTTTTAACAGGTCTTAACCCTGGGATCTTTCCTCAGAGATTTAGCTTTAAAAGATCTCAGTTTGGCCAAGGGATTGTATACATTTTTAAAAAGTATGTAAGAGCAGTTAAGATATAAGTTTAGAATCTCCAGCCTAATAGGCAAGGAGCCAGAAATTCTTAATACTCGTGTTTGACAACCGTCTAGATATGTGACCCTGAAGAGTATGTGTGGTCTCTCTGGGTATAACATCTTCACACTGCTCACAAGGAACCTGAGGAACAGGTGCCATTATGATCTGAGCCTAACATCTTCCCCTGGGGTCTAGGCTCCAAGCTGATGATAAGCGATTGTATCCATAATATATTTCCAACAGAGAGGAATTAAAAATATAGGACATTGAATACAAAGGAACAGCAGGGAGAGTAAAAGGACTAATAAAAGAGATTTAAAAAGAGCCAAGAGGTGAAGATGCTTGTTAAAAAATGGTTAGGAAGTCGCTGTCACTCCAGGGCCAAAAACAACATACTCCTTCCAGGAATCAGAGGCCAAAGTGGGACTTGGCAGGTTTTTTGGTGCGTCTGTTCAAACTGGGGCCCGAGAAGCGAGGAAACAATTACCAAGGTGGTCACCAGGCTGAATGCAAGATGGGAACGTGCTAAATTCCATCTATCATCTAACCACCCCTCTTATTGGTCACCACAGAGTTTTGAACCCTCAAGGATTAGCAGTAACTCAGAGCTCATCTCCAATAATTCCCAGAGATCTGAGTTTCCTTTTCACCAGTGCTCAGTTATCTGGCCAAATAGATGGAGGCCAGTTTACAGAGGGTACGGAGGAACATTTTCAGTATATGCCATGGCAGGGTCACTTGGAGTTGGGGGTATCTTACTGTAAAAGCTCAGACTCCCTTCATTCAAAGAGTCTCAGATCGGCTCTCCTGTTCAGGTCTAGCCACTGGGTAAGAGGCCATTAGTCTCCATGATGGTGACGCAAATAAAGCCTCATGTCTCAGGTCTGTATGCTTGACTGATTGTATATAAAAGTCAGTACAAAAGTTGGTTACCAGTTCATTTGGGGTCACCAAATATTTTTCTATAATGGTTCAGAGGGTAATTATTTTAGGCATCATAGGCTAAATGATCCCTGTTGCCATTGTCATGTGACAGTAGCCATAGAAAAATACACATGTGAAAAGGCAAGAAAGTATATTCTAATAAAACTATTTATGAAATGGCTGGCATGCTTGGTTTTGTCCATGGGCCAGTTTCCAACCTCTAATCTAATTCCTTCCAAAAAAAAACCCTTGATCTATTAGCCACTGCCAAAACCCCTTCTTAAAAAAAATAGTCTAACAGCCGCTCCAGCCCTGTTGCCTATTATTGTAACTGCATTCTTGCCATTTGACTTTTGCCACCTGCTTATTCTCACTGAAACCAGGGAGCTCCTTCAATGATGTCGCCTCCCATGGTAATCACCTGCAGAGATCGGACACCACAGAGCTTTTCCAGGAGCCCTGTCACGCAGGCTTTCTCAGTGAGTGAAGAATTGTCTGGTCTCTGCCAGGTGACGTGGAAGACAGTGGGGAAGGGTCTGATAGCATATGATAAATATATTAAGTATAATATATTTATACTTAATGACATCACAGTGTCATTAAGTATCTATCACTGTAGAGCCAATGTTTCAGTCAACCAGGGATGCAAACTGTAAGAGCCACTTCTACTTAGTCATCCTAACACGTTAGTACACTGTGTTCTCTCCTCCTTGGCTTAATGATCTCAGAATCCTTTCCTATACATATTACCCAGGTTCTGCTTATATAAATTAACTGAGTCTTGCACTTCCTTCAGTATATAGGTTGTCTCTTTCTAGGCCAAACTTTGCTCTCAAAATCCTGGACCTATAGGGGTCTGACTCTGGTTTGGGGCATGAAGGCAGTAAGTTGGGATGAGGGTGTATCTTGAAAATAATTGGCATCATCTTGCAAACTAACTGCCTCAGATGAGCTTATTATAGGTTCTTAAAGCAAGAGAAAGCCAGTTTCTTCTTCCTTAGAGAACAAGAACTACTTCCTCTGAAAAAGGAGGCTCAGAGGAAGTTGGAGTTTCAATGCTTTCAGATTAATCTGAATCTACTCACAGATCCTCATTACAATTTTTTGGAATTCTACTCCTTGTTAACCAATGTCCTGACATTTACATAAGAGGCATGCTAAAGTTGTAGATTCAACTTATGTCATTATTCTGCAACATATAGGATCAAATATTGGGACTGATTTTTCAGTGGCCCAATTCTCTGACTTCATAAGAGACTCTGCGAAGGCCATGCCACAACCTCTCTCTGCCCATATTGTGAGCGGAGAATCTAAAGCCAGGAGATTTTATTCTGTTTCTTTAAGCTGTCCAACATAGTCAGAAGCCACCTGACTGCCCCTCGGTCCTTATAATCATGTCCACTATGAAGCAATCACTTGGCATTTTCAAACTCGGAGCTAATAAGCATATCATTCCAGGTGATGACAAGGAATAATTTTAGTCACTGTGTTGTCACTGCATAGCAAGGGTTACTGGTTTCCCAATTTCTACTAGCAATAAGATCACGACTATGTTTAGACCCAATCAGAATACATAACTAATTCCAGATTTTTGTTATTATTTCTGGGAACATTGTTGCTCTAATGCTGTATTCATTAGTGTTCAGTAAGGAAAAAAAAAACATTTTAGATACTTCAGAAAAGGAGAGGTTTAACACAAAGTATTGGACGTGCTGAGGAGACAGAAAAGCAACGGAGAAGAGAAAGGAGGGCTGGAGGAGCAAAGGAGTAGGTTGTTTCTGCGTGAAGTTCAAGAAGCTGCTCCATATCTGGGTGCTAAGGTGCTACCCAGAGTGCTTTTGGAGCCACACCGCTGCTGCTAAGAGCCTGCACCCCACGAAGTTGCCGAACCTGCCACCCGTGCTGCTGCCTGTGGTCGCACTCCTTCGTTCATTGCTTCTGTTTTACTGCCAGAGGTATTTAAGGAAAAAAAAAGAAGGAAGGAAGGAAGGAACGAACGAAAAAGGGAGAGAGGAGGGAGGGAGGAAGGGAGGGAGGGAAGGAAGAAAAAAAAACCCTCTCTTCTGTTCTAGACTTCTAATCTCCAGCTGGTACCTCCCATTGGCAGAAACTAACAGGAAACCAGTTGGCAAGGGAATCTGAAAACAGAATTTTCCACCCAGGGATAAAACGGATAGTATAGTAGTTCCCCCTCATCCGAGAGGGATGTGGTCCAAGACCCCCAGCAGATGCCTGAAACCGCAGAGAGTACTGAACTCTATATATACTATGTCTTTTCCTATATATACACACTGAGATAAAGTTTAATTTATAAATTAGGCACAGTAAGAGATTAACAACGATAACTAATAATAAAATAGAATAATTTTTATATTATACCATAATAAAAGTTATATGAATATAGTCTTTCTCTCTCTCTCTCACTTCTCTCTCTCCAGGAATTTTTAGATTTTTCAGTCCAAATCTATTCCTGAATCTGTGAATCCCTTATTTGCCATAGTGGCTTGGTGTCACTTGTTTCAGGGGATCCCTTGCTGAAATCTTCATATAGACTCAGTGCTTTCTGGTGCAACACATTGCTCTGAATTGAAACACATTTTCTGTTCATAGCTTTCACCCAAAAATTTAATGCCTTTTCCATCTTAATTAAGCACTTATCACTCACTGTAGATGTAACTTTTGCAGTTTGAAGTGTGGCAGCAAAACTAGAATGGATTTCTTTTTCCTTCTTTACAATTTCACACATAGAAGACTCTTACTGCAGATCTTAGCAACCTTAGGATTTAATCATTTTCTTTATTAAATGAATAACTCTCAACTTTTCACTTAAAAGAAGCACTATTTGGCTTCTCTTTGGCATGTCCAAATTGCCAGCACCACCACTATTGAGCGTTGAGGTCATTATGAATTAAAATAAGCATTACTTGAACACAAGAACTGTGTTATCCCAATGACTGACCTGATAACCAAGACAGCTACTAAATGACTAATGAGCAGGGAGCATGCACACTGCAGAGATTCTGGACAAACGTATGATTCACATACGGGGTGGGAAGGAGCTAGACAGTACGATCTTTCATCACGCTACTCAGAACAGATTGTAATTTAAAATTTATGAATTGTTTATTTCTGGAAATTTTTATTTAATATTTTTGGGGATGCAACTGACTTTGGGTAACTGAAATCACAGAAAGCAAAACCACCGATTTGGGCAGAGGGACTAACTGTATCAAAAAGGTAAGTGTGAAGCCAAGAGACAACAGACGATATCTAGAATTACAAAGCATCTTCAGGCGTTGAATAAGATTTGCTGGAACAGCCCATACTGTTTTATGTGTGTAACTGTCATTGCGGTCAGTTGCCCCAACATTTCCGCTTTCTACGTGATATCACCAGCAATTTTTGTTTCATTATGTGGGAACTAAACCTTTTGGTGTTTTGTTTTTATGATAAATGAAGCAGAAGGTTTGGTATACATACTCTAGGAGGCTTTGTGGAATTCATTTTCCTATCATAACCAACCATTACAAGTGATAGACTCTTTGGCCATTTCAATCCCCTGAGTCATTTCTTATGGCTGCAAATGAATTAATTGCTTGGGGCCTAATTCTGCTGGTGATATGCGAGAGAGACTAGAGAATGTAAATTCCCCTCATATTGACAAAACAAAAAACAAAAAAAAAAACGGGAGAAAGAAAGAACTGAAGAAGTGGATCCTGTTTTCCTTTAGCTTTTTGCAATGTTAATCAAAGATGATTAAAATGCAGTAGATTAAAAAAATAGCACCAAGTCAGTTTTTCATACTGGAGAGTTTGTAACTGCCTAAACAGATTTAACCATGTGTGACTGAAAAATATAATATTGCACCAAAATGTACAAAAACAGGTAATAATAATAAAATACAAAAATAGGGGATTTTCCCCAACCTAAATCTGGAATTTAAATATTCCAGATTCCTCCAGAAACTATTTTCTTGGCATTTCCTGTGCCACTAAAATTTAAGGTGTCCTTATTTCAGAACCAGCATGCATTTATAAAAATATTAAGTTATAACAAGAGAGGTAAAAATAGTGTATGTATCTGTATTTAATGTATGTCTTTTTCTAATTAAAAATTATTGGAGCGAAGCTAATAAAATCCAGCAAGTTTCGATGTATCATTCAACAGAAAGTTGTACATATAGTGCATTCTGTGTTTGCCACCCAGAGTTAGAGTTCCTGTTAATGTATGTCTTATCCATAAGATCATCTTTAAAAATCCAAAGTAAAAAGTCAAATGGCAAAAATGTTTCTTTGAGATAGTGTCCATCAAAAAGTTATGTACAGAAAAAAATGGAACTCCTAGGGAAAGCATTACTGATCGTGGAGGACTGTAGCTAGAACACAAAGAATCTAGATAGATTTTGAAATCTTCTTTGTACTCTTTAAGCTGGACACTCAGCAAAATTTACACAAATTCTGGTCATTCCCTTTGTAAGCGCCCTTATCTGCCAAGTGTTACTGGAATTAGTAGAAAGTAAGTCAGAAGATGGTAAAGTGAGCCTCTTTCCCATCGGTTATCCCTGTTGTAGTGGCCTCAGTTACCAGCAACCAGCCACAACTTGCAAAAGCGATGAGGATTGAGTGACATGAACTTCTTGAACGCAGCCTCTTCCATTGAATAATGACAAGTAGGAAAGATAAAGTACAACAAATGCATAGACATGAATGCAACCAGTTTGTTGAACAAATAGGATTTGTAATCACGTAGCAATTTTATTTTTGAGCCTCACTTTCTCTTTAAATTTTCTCACCGAGTTTACTTCTCCTACTCCATGCAAACAGGCAGATACCATGATTTTTCTGTTTATTCTGGCTTAATAAAATGAAAGAAATGAAAAAAAAAAAACCTATAGTCACTCAAAGTTACAAAGGCAATTTTCAATCAGAAATTAGAATGCATATTCCATAATAACAAAATCACTTCATTAATTAAAGTTAAATCTTCTCTCCCCTCTTCCAGGTTGAGTCTTTTATGGGTGGAAATACCTTTAGTCATGGGTATTGAGGAGGATGTGGAAGGAATAGGAGGGAAGATAAAGACAAGAGAATTCTTACTTTACTGATAAAATTCTTACTTTCCTGGTAAATTTGGGAGGAGGTTTCACATTTCCTGGCAGAAAGTTAAATTTGTCTTTTTCTCTCATGAGATGCTTTTGTGAAGTCTTCATAGAAACCTTTCCTCTGCCCCACACGGTCATCTTTTGCCTTCAGATCTCTTGATGCTAGAAATGCCCTCTTGGCCAGCCTCTCTTTATAGCTTTTTTCCTACAGTTTCTATCAACTGAGCAACACTTGCCACTCGACATGGTCCCTTGGACAAGATATAAGAACACCCATGCTAGTTCTGTCACACTGGAGTATCACCTCTGATCTATAGGACAAACCACACATCCTTTATTCCAACAGACCTGGAGGGCAGGCTGTCCTATGCCATCACCTCTTCCTGGCCCATCGTTCAGCTACAGCCAATTCATTTCTTGATCTTTTTATTTCTCAGAGGCGAGGCTGACCCCAGGCCTCACAGCACATTTCAAGCTCCCTGAAATGATATTATTGAAGTATCTCCCAACTCAGCTTGAAGTGAGAGTCATTTCACCCAGAGCTCTACTTCGTATGGATGGGACTCGCCACAGACAATAACTCGAGTCACAAATACTCCTCCCCTCCAGGCACTTTTAGATCCTTGATACTGGTACGGGCCTTTAAGTTGATCTCATAGATTCACACAAATTTACTCAGAAAAATATGCATGTACAGGTGGCATCTCACTTGGGAATTTGCTATTGATTTTCTTCTCTTCTTGGCTCAAACGTCCATCTTTAGTACCCTGTTACACTGTTGCAGACACTATGCTATGGAAACTGTATCGATGGGAGAAGAAAGACACAGGAGCAGTGGCCACGCAGTGCTTGAGCCTGCAGTCTCAGCATTTCCATTTTCTTAAGCTTCGCAGCTGCAGCAGGTGATTTCGTGCTTTGCTGATTACCAAACCCCTCCCCACGCGCGCGCCCACGCTCCTGCTCCAGAGCGCATGTCCCTCCGGGCTCGGGGACCGCGCAAAGATGGCGCTGCCAGGCTCGGTCCCAGAGAGCACCCCGCAGGCCCCAAATGTGCATCATATCGGATGCCTGCTCCTCAGGCCCAGGCTTTAAGACAAGGAAACAAAGTCGGGGAGGGAGCCCCGCCACGGTCCTTCTCGCGCTGGGGCCCGAAGGCCGGTGAGTTCGCGCTCCCCCCAGCCCTCGCCTCAGATCTCAGGGCCTGTGGGCGTGTGGCCCGGAGCCTCGTTCATTTTCAAGGCTAGATGATTGGGGGGCACCTCTTTCAGGTTCAGGTCTTAAAAATAAGGGTGCCGGATGTAAGGTTCAAACCCTTTGCTCCTCAGGGAGAAGCCCCGGGTTTTGTGTTCCGCCATGCCGGGGGGTAGTGGCCACAGGTGGGGTGGTGACCACAGGTGAGGTTCATCATGAGATTGTATCCCAGCCTCTCCTGCCTGCTTCCATGGGGCCCTTCTCTCCTCCTCCCCTTGTGTGTCACTCAGCAAGTTTTTAGTTAACCCCCAGAGGAAGGTGTTCCATGTAGCTGTAGATTCGATGTGTTCATGGGAGGAGGTGAAATCAGGATTACCTTACCTTGCCATCTTGAACCAGAATCTATTCGTGTTTATTTGCATGTGGACATGTGCCTTATCAATAGCACGGGGAGGGAATCTTTTAATACAGGACAACAGGGAAGACCTCTTATTTCTTAGTGGAGACTTTTATCACTTTTTCTTTGGCTGATTTTATTCTGACGATCACAAGAATTTAGTTTCTTTATGGTCTCCTCCTCGTATAGTTCCTGTGACTTATATGTCTTTTGACCAAGTCAAGGCCGTATGTATCATGAGCAGCAGTGGACGTGATCTTCCTCAGGTGCAGGCAATGGAGTGCATTTTCTAATGAGAATTAAAAAAACAAAACAAAACAAGACCAACAAAAAGGCAGTTGCTTTTTATTACCATGTTCTGACAATTCTCAACAGAGCTGGGGGCGGGGAGGAGGACAATAAATTTCAGCCATGATACTTTGTTATGGCAGCACTAGGAAACTAATACAAATACTAATGATAAAACAACTCCCCCCTTTGTCTCTTAAAATCGCTAATTTGGTTACTAATATCGCAAAAATGAAATAATAAAATTAGTAAATATTTACCAATTCTCAGCCAAACACATTTTATTTCCAAACGTAATAGAGTTCTCTACTGCAATATAATGGGTTTCCTTCTGATTCAAACCTCACCTTGGATTTGGACAGGAAGACTAAAGATAGGAAGAGGAAGTTGACAAGCAGGGAACAGTGAGTCGACCAATGGAAAACCATGTCTTTTATGAATTGACAATGCTTCAAAGAAGTAGGTACGCTGACAATGTCTGTTTGTCATAATATAAATGTCCTAACCAATTGCAACAGTAGTAAGACTCTAGTTTGCCTGACTATCCAGTTTTTCTCTGCCTTATCCACTTCTGTACTCTAACTTCCAATCCTAACTCTCCACTTTACAAAATCCTGGATAAAATCAGGTTGGTTCGTCCTTCCTTCCTTCCTCCCTCCCTCCCTCCCTTCCC